>NC_047507.1:33649262-33734314 GCF_902827115.2 Pseudochaenichthys georgianus | reverse complement strand
AATAAAGCCTTATTAGTTTGTCTGTTTTGCACATCCTCCTGTTAATATCTTTGGACGTCCTGCACTAAACTGTTTTATTGTAGAGATCACTACAGTATCTTCTTGATATGTTCTATTCTATATTTCTATCATTGACCTTCTACTTTCCCCCTATTTTGTATGTAGGTTCTTAATATTTAAATGTTTTCATCAAATATAACATATTCAATACAAAAATGCAATAACGTGCTTTAACCACTAGGCGGTGCGGGTTCACTAAATAAATTATAAATTATACTTCATGAAGATGTTACAAATAACACACAGCATACAATGCCATAACAACTTTGTATTATTAGTGTAGGACATGTGTGTATGTATAACATCTGAAGATGTGTAGTTGTATTCATGTTTTCACATAATTTTACAGGATATTGCTATATTATTTCACATAGTTCTACACATTAATATCTGAGGTATATCCATCATTTAATGGTAAGCTATTGAAATTCTGATTCCATAGAGGTGTCTCCCATAACCCAAATCCCCTGACTATTCTCTCAACTCAGTATTTACATTCTTTAATTCAAAGAAAATCAGTAATATCTTTAAAAACTACAAGTCCTATTCTATCAGCTGTGCACCGTTATGGTGTAAATATAACCTATCTACCAATTGGATCAAATATAAAAGTCAGCCGAATTACTATTGATACTGCAAGGAGACGTATTGTGTGAAGAGAAATTGAAGATGTTGTTTAATTGCTGATATATTTATGATTCACGTCACATATTCAGTTTCGGCGGCATTTCTTTCAGTTTGTCCAAAGGTTTTCTAATCAGGGCTCTATAAATAAATAACTACGTCAGATGTGTAATATTTAATGCAGCCAGACCGTGTATTACAATGCCCTTATGTGATGACTTTCAAAGAAAAAAGCAAGCACACTCGGAACAAAGAATTATTATTTTTTAAATGTTTTCAGATTTCACATCGCATAAACACCATATCCCAACGTGCATTACGGCTAAAACATCCAATCACCGAGCTTCAACTATAGCTGAGGATTATGGGTAGTTCGATGTTTTAGCCTATCAAAACCTCTGAAAAAAGAAATGTGTCTCTCAGAATCTAAAGGGAAAAATCTATGGGAAAAACACAAAAGCATTGTACACAATTTAAACCAATTAATGTTGTGTAATTAACAAGGATAAACTGATGTGTGGATGAGTATGGCAGATATAGCTTTAAAATAATTTGACAGTGAGGGGAATACGGTTTTATTATGAAAACTTCGAGACTGGAAATACTGTTTTCACCCGGTGAGGGTTGACGCTAACTTTACATTGGGGGAAAGACATACACGTTCTCCTGGCGAGACCTCAAATAATCTTCGTAATATCTATCTATTATATATATATATATATATATATATATATATATAACTATAGATACTACACATCCACTGGATGTGGATTCTAAAAGTACAATATACACTTCTCGCTAGAAATCAAATCAAAAAGCATTTTAATGGCCAAACTATTCTACAATTTAGTATTTTCCAGAGGGGGTTATTTGTGAATATACGACCCTCCGGAGCGTTTGCAATTGCCGCAAATGGTTGTGTCTTACATGACCACTAGAGGTGCTAAACTTTAAAACGTGACTATAGGTCGTAATAAGCTGCTGAACAATCGACCTATTTGGTCGTAAGAGTTGGAAAATCCTGTTTGTCTTCGACTTTCTTCTTCTAGATATTTATAAAAACACCGTCAGCCATGTGTCACTTAAAGAAAAATGAGGAAGGTGTTGACATGTGGTACATCAGACAGCCTTTCGACCTCCATCAGGCTCTGCAGGCCACACAGAACCCTGACACACTAACAAGACCTGACTCAGCATCTTCTTACATTCAGAGACTCATCATGTGGACGTCTTACAGTACGTGCAGTTAAGGGCAACTTCGTTTCCACCTCCTGCTCAAGAATGCAGCTGATCTACTTCCTGCCACATCTGTCTGGCAACCAGCGGTAAAATCTGTGCCACAACAAATCAAAATCACAGAGTGCAGGACTGTGTGTTCCTGCTCTTCAGTGTCTACATGTCTACATCGTGAAATCACTAAATGTTGGCGTTATAGACTCATTATATCTATGCTATTTTCATAGACTGCTCTGTAACAATAATTTAATACCTACGTTTTAGTTTTCATGCAAATAAAAACGTTTTCAATTTCCCTCTACCAGTTGCTGTTTTTTCAATCACAACTCAAAACATGTTTCAAATTAAAAGCCTTCCCAGAATGAGAGGGATTTTGCTATTTGTTTTTGTTAATATGTGGTTGTTTATGGAGTTAAAAGGAACACTACACTGAACAAAAATATAAATGCAACACTTTTGTTTTTGCTCCCATTTTTCATGAGATGAACTCAAAGATCTAAAACATTTTCTATATACACAAAATAACCATTTCTCTCAAATATTGTTCACAAATCTGAAAAAATCTGTGATAGTGAGCACTTCATTTTTGCCGAGATAATCCATCCCACCTCACAGGTGTGGCATATCAAGATGCTGATTAGACAGCATGATTATTGCCTTGCTCGTGAACTGTCAATGGGGGGGGGGTGTTATGCATGGCTGCTGCACCTCGCGGGAGCGTACAAAGCATATAGCCAAAAGTCACAGACATTTCAATGATTTGTACGGCACAGTTAGGTTTAGAAATGGTATAATTTCCTTTTTGGAGGGCATGCATAACACGGCATAACACCGGAGCCTCGCTGCGGGGAAACTTTGGCGCTGTTCCGAGTTTGTTCTAATCTGTCAAAATGACGGACTGCTTTCAGATTTGTCCGTCATTGTTAAAAAAAATCCGTCATAGACGAAAAATATTCGGTTAACGCGACCTCTGGTATAGCCGCATGTCCTCATTTCAGCGCTGGTTGTCTTGGTGGTGCCCAGCAAACAATGTGGGCTTCGTAATTGGACAGCCTTCTGGGGAAAACCTGGTCTGATTAAGAGAGACGGCATTCATCCTATAGTACTTTGGAAGGTGCAAATCTCATTTCGGCAAACATTTCAGGGCTTTGTGGACGTAATCCATGACAAAGTGGAGTTGAGACCAGGAGGCGGAGTCGCAGTCTTACACGCTTCTCTGCGCTCTCTCTTAGGCAGTCATCCATAGGAATCCCGAACCCAATAAAATACCCAATATTAATGGTGTGTGTGTCTGCCCAAGGACAATTTAAGGTAAACCTAATAGAGGTGTCATACATAATAACCTAATAAAAGTAAATGTAACAACTACTACAGTGCAAGAAAACAGGAAGATTAAATGTGTGGTGGTTGCATTCTCCAGCCACCTTCCTTGTGTGTGTGTTTTCCCTGTCCCTGTCTGTGTGGGCGTGGTGCCTGTCACTCCTGGCTGCTGGCTCAAATCTCCACCAGCTGCAAACAGTTGAGCACTCTCCTCTGCGACACACCTGATTCCCATCAGCCATTACGGATGGTATATCAGCGGAGGCTCCACAACCTGTCAGCACCAGATCGTCGTTAAACCCCAGTGGTAAAACTCTTAGCCTTCTCAGCCTTCTTAAAGTATAGTGACTATTTTCGCTACACCTGAATATATTCTTACCTGTTCTTCTTGTGCTCCAGGATTACGCTTCAGTGGATTACGTTCCAGTGGATTAAAACTCCGGAGGATACTCTTCAATGGATTACGCTCCAGTGGATACTCTCCAGCCGGATTATCTCCTCCAAATAAAACCTTTGTTCACTGCCGTGTCCTGCGTTTTGGTTCTCTCAGATAACCGTAACAGAACGATCTGGCCAGTATGGACCCAGCGGACACCGGCTACCAGGCCAAAACTACGGACGAACTCTGCCAAGCCCTGGCCAGTCAAGGCGCTCTCGTGGGGCATCATGATACAGTTCTCCGTGAGGCATTGGAGACTCTCCGGAACCTCTCCGTTAATGTGCAAAGAATCGGCACGCAGGTAGAACTGCTCACTTCACAGGCTTTTCCTCCGCAGCACACTGCACAGCCAACAGCCCCTCCCCTCCTGCCGCACTCCTCCATCAGCTACAGCTGTTAGGGAGAGCCAGCCACACATTTGCTGGTCATATGATACTTTCATTTCCGAAATGAAAAACGTTTTTGATCACCCGGTATGGGGGAGGGATGCTGCTAGGCGCCTTCTTTCTCTCCGGCAGGGCTCCCGTAGTGTAGCTGAATTTTCAGTGGAGTTTAGAACAGTGGCTTCCGACTCACGCTGGAATAACGAGTCACTACAGGATGCTTTTCTTCAGGTGCTGAACGAAGCAATTAAAGACGAGCTAGCGGCTAGGGATGATCCAGGTAGCTTGGATAATTTAATTGCCACAGCCATTAAGATTGATAATCGCCTCAGAGAGAGACGTAGGGATAGGACTAGCCGTCACTCCAATCCCAGCGACTTCTCACTTGATCCCCAAATTGGAACTGCCACTACCCCTATTCCCCGATCTTTCCCGACTCCTTACTCAGCCTCATCCCATGGAGATGAGCCCATGCAAGTGGGAAGGGCCCGCCTCTCACCATCTGAGCGTGCTAGAAGGATCCATGCTGGGGAATGTGTTTATTGCAGCCAAACCAGTCATCTCGTTTCCTCCTGTCCTAGTCTGCCAAAAGGTCAGGCTCGTCAGTAGCTGTGGGGATTCTGGCGAGCCCTACCTCCTCTCTCAACCCCCGACCCAGAACACAGCTAGAAGCCATGCTTTGCTGCAACCAACAGTCCCTACCCCTACTCGCCTTAGTGGACTCGGGGGCGGATGAGAATTTTTTGGACATTGACATTGCAGCTCAGGCAGGAATTTCCTGCGAAGTGTTAGATTCACCTCTTAGTGCTAATGCTCTAAATGGAAAATTCCTGGCCCAAGTCACTCACCGCACCAAGCCAGTAAACCTAATTCTGTCTGGAAACCATCGTGAGTTTATTCAGTTTCACCTAATTTCCTCACCTCAGGCCCCCATAGTGTTGGGCCATCCCTGGTTAAGAACTCACAACCCCCAGATTGATTGGGTAACTGGCAAGATCATTAGTTGGAGTTGTTTTTGCTTATCCTCATGCCTGCAGTCTGCCCTACCGCCAGCAGAGGCCGCCTCTCCACCACTCAAGATCGAGCCGCCTGACCTGTCATCTGTTCCCACTGAATATCATAACCTAGGAGAGGTGTTCAGTAAACGGCGAGCTCTTTCTCTTCCTCCTCATCGACCCTACGACTGTCCCATTTACCTCCTTCCCGGGGCCCCTCTGCCTTCCTCACGTCTGTTCAACCTATCTCGCCCTGAGAGAAAATCCATGGAAAATTACATCCATGACTCCCTGGCTGCTGGTGTCATTCGGCCATCCTCCTCCCCGGTCGGTGCTGGGTTTTTCTTCGTTTCCAAGAAGGACCGCTCACTGCGGCCCTGCATTGATTACAGGGGTCTCAATGCCATTACTGTAAAAAACAAATACCCACTACCCCTCATTAACTTCGCCTTTGAACCCCTCCAGGAAGCCACCATTTTTTCAAAACTGGACCTCCGCAATGCCTACCACCTCGTCAGAATCCGAGAAGGGGACGAGTGGAAGACGGCCTTTAACACACCACTCGGTCACTTCGAGTATCTGGTGATGCCTTTTGGACTGACAAATGCCCCTGCAGTCTTTCAGTCAATGGTGAACGATGTGCTCCGTGACCTCCTCAACCGATCAGTCTTTGTCTACCTGGATGACATCCTCATATTCTCTCGTAACAAGGAGGAGCACATTATCCATGTCAGGCAGGTGCTGCAGAGACTCCGGGAGAACAGACTCTTTGTAAAGGCGGATAAATGCGAATTCCATGTCAACAGTCTCATTCCTGGGCTACATCGTTGAGGAAGGAAAGCTTAGGTCCGACCCTGAGAAGATCCAAGCGGTGGTGGGGTGGTCCAAACCAACCTCAGTCAAACTGCTTCAACAGTTTCTTGGTTTCGCCAATTTCTATCGGCGCTTCATCAGGGACTACAGCAGAGTGGCGGGTCCTTTAACCAGACTCACTTCCCCCACAACTGGCTTTTCCTGGACCCCAGAGTGCGATGCAGCCTTTTCAGAGCTAAAGAGACTCTTCACCACTGCCCCTGTGCTCATCCACCCTGATTCCTCTCGCCAGTTCGTTGTGGAGGTCGATGCCTCCAACACCGGGGTAGGAGCAGTTCTTTCCCAGCGCTCGGAACGAGACCAAAAATTGCATCCTTGTGCATTTTTCTATCGCCGCCTCACCCCAGCTGAGAAGAATTATGACGTAGGTAACAGCTGCTGGCTGTCAAACTTTCCCTAGAGGAGTGGAGGCACTGTGTAAGGATTTGCAGTACTCCATTCCTTCTGCTTCCCTTTTTGTTTGTTGTCTGTCTGTCTGTGTTTGTCTCCCGGGCTGGGCGTGGTTGACCTACTTCTGGTTCCTGCCAATTCATCTCCGCAGCTGCTTCTCATTCATCCTGATCATCTACTCATCCACACCTGCTTATTAACCCGGTCTCCTCATCCAGTCTCCACCAGTTCGTCGTCAAGATTACACTGGTAAACGTATTGCTTTCTAGCTTAGCCTGACACAACTCTGGAATAAGTTTTTGTCTTACCTGTTTGTCTCTCTATCCAGAAACCCATCATCACCTCCTCCGCTAGCCACGTCCAGCCACTTCCTCGTCGGATTCATCCGCTCTCCACGCTACCCGCTCCAGCCTACTCGCTCCCCTCGCTCTGAAACCCCTGCTCGCCACACTCCTGTCTGGTAGGACAAACACTAACCCTTACTCCAACCTACTCGCTCTCGGGAGCGTACAGACTCAGGCTCAAGCCACCTCTCATCTGCCTGGCGATATCCCCAGCTCACTCCGGAGCCTCGGCTGAGGATCTCCATTCCCTAGTTTTTGAATCCCCTTTCCTGGACTATATTACTCAGTTAATATCCCCTGTCACGATACAAGAATAAACCTTTTGCTACAAACTCCTGTTTTTCTGTCCGTGTTTGTATTGTGGGTTCAGTCCTGAAAAGCGATCACGGAGCTTAACAGAACGAACTGGTCATAAAATGAACCCCACAAACACCGGACCGGACTCTTCCACTGTCCAGCACGCCCTGTCTCATCAAGGCAATCTGTTGGGTCAACATGAACAGTTAATCCGTGCATTGGTGGAAAGTAACCAATCCATGGCTCTGCACATCTCCAACCTGGCTGCTCAGATCTCCAACCTGACGACAGCAGCTATAACTCCTGCCCCCTCTAATCCCCCTCCAGTACCCACTCCATGCCGGGATTTCCCCATCACCGACCCTGAGCCGTTTCATGGTGAAGTGGAGAAATGCAGGGGATTTATCTTTCAGTGCAGCAAGGTGTTTCGCCAGCGCCCCCAGTCTTTTTCTTCTGATGTTACCAAGATAAACTATGTGTTGAGTTTGCTTCGTGGTAAAGCCTTAATTTGGGCTGAGGCACTAAGTTCATCAGTGGATTATGACAGCCTTTCTTTTGGAGTTTTTTCTGAACAACTGTCTTTAGTTTTTGATCACACTGACTATTCTGGCTCGGCTGACAATCGTCTGCTTAGGATACAGCAGGGGAATCGGACCGTGGCAGATTACTCCATTGAGTTTCGTACACTGGCGGCAGAAGCCCGATGGGACGAGGCGGCTCTAAGGGCAGTGTTCGTTAAAGGATTAAAGGAGCAACTGAAGGACGAGCTGGCCGCTCGAGATGTGCCAGCAGACCTTCAATCCCTGATTGATTTGGTTTCTCGTCTCGACAGCCGGCTAAGGGAACGTCGTGCGGAGCGAGGACAGCGTCCACCAAGTGCCTTTTTCAGTAAGCCGAGCTATCCTCCCAGAAGTGCTCCCTTTGATTCCACACCATCTGCGTTTTCCTCGCCATCTCACATGCCCACCTTGGATAAGGAGGAAGCGATGCAGGTGGGAGGTGCAGGATTATCACCTGAGGAACGCCTTCGCCGCATGAGGGCAGGAGGGTGCCTGTATTGTGGCAAACTGGGGCATCTCCTGGCCGGTTGCCCTGTCCGCCCAAACGCAGGTGCTCGTCGGTGAATGTGGGGGTCCTGACGAGTACACTTCCTACCTCAATTATTGCCCCTACTTTGCGCCGTTTCCTCATACCTGCCAGACTCTGTTCCAACTCTCAGACCTTGCCCCTTTCCGCCCTCATAGACTCTGGTGCTGAGGACAGTTTTGTGGACCTGGAGCTTGCCAACCAGCTGGGAATTAAATTGGAATCCTTATCGGACCCCATGACTGCTTATGCCTTAAATGGCCAACGCATCTCTAGGGTGACCCAGCAGACCTTACCGGTAACTCTGTTTATTTCGGGGAATCACAGAGAACAGATCCAACTAAAGGTCATTTCCGCTCCATCTACCCCGTTGGTTCTTGGTTACCCTTGGCTTCGCGCTCACAACCCTCATATTGATTGGGCTGGAGGAAGGATAATTGCTTGGAATCAGAAGTGTCACCTTAACTGTTTGCAATCAGCTGTACCTCCATTTCCTGCTAAGCCAGTGTCTGCTCCTTGTGATTCTTCTGATGTGGATTTATCTGGCGTACCTGAGGTTTACCACAAGCTGGGGGAAGTTTTCTGCAAGGATAAGGCTCTTTCTCTCCCTCCTCACCGTCCATATGACTGCCCCGTCAATTTGCTTCCTGGAGCGCAGTTACCAACAAGCAAGCTCTATAATCTGTCCCGGCCTGAGAGAGAGGCCATGGAGAAATATATCGGTGATTCTCTGGCTTCTGGAATAATCCGTCCTTCTTCCTCCCCTCTGGGTGCGGGGTTTTTCTTCGTGGAAAAGAAGGATAAATCACTACGTCCCTGTATTGACTTCCGGGGATTGAATAACATCACTGTGAAAAACAAGTACCCACTTCCCCTCATTAACTCTGCTTTTGAGCCTCTCCAAGGTGCCACCATCTTCTCAAAGCTGGATCTCAGAAACGCTTACCACTTGGTTCGGATCCGCCAAGGTGATGAATGGAAGACCGCCTTTAACACTCCCCTTGGCCACTTTGAGTACCTTGTCATGCCCTTCGGACTCTCTAATGCCCCAGCAGTTTTTCAGTCCCTGGTGAATGATGTTTTGCGGGATTTCCTCAACCGGTTTGTTTTCGTTTACATTGACGATATCTTGATCTTTTCCAAGAGCCTGGAGGAACACCAGAATCACGTCAGCCAGGTTCTACAGAGACTGCTAGAGAACAAGCTGTACGTCAAGGCTGAGAAGTGTGAGTTTAACCAGGAACGTGTCAGCTTCCTTGGATTTATCATCAGACAAGGCAGGCTGGAGGCGGATCCTGGAAAGATTCTTGCTGTCTCCGAGTGGCCAGTCCCCACGACGCGGAAGGAATTGCAGAGGTTCCTGGGTTTCGCCAATTTTTATCGCCGGTTCATTAAGGACTTCAGCAGGATCGCAGCTCCACTCTCCAGTCTCACTTCCATCAAGGTCAGGTTCTCCTGGACCTCTGAGGCTAACGAGGCCTTTCTCAGACTCAAGTCTCTGTTCACTTCGGCCCCCATCCTCATCCAGCCGGACTCTAGCAAACAATTTGTTGTTGAGGTTGACGCATCAGACATCGGAGTCGGCGCTGTCCTGTCTCAGACAGCAGGGCCAAACAACAGGCTTCACCCGTGTGCGTTTTTCTCTCGCCGTCTCTCCCCTGCGGAGAGAAACTATGATGTGGGCAACAAGGAACTGCTGGCAGTGAAGATGGCTTTGGAGGAGTGGAGACACTGGCTTGAGGGCAGTGAGCAGCCATTTCTGGTTTGGACAGACCATAAAAATTTGGAATACATCCAGTCAGCCAAGCGGCTGAACTCCCGACAAGCTAGGTGGGCTCTCTTCTTCGGCCGCTTCAACTTCTCCCTCACCTATCGCCCTGGTTCCAAGAATACCAAGCCCGATGCTCTGTCCAGATCGTTCTCGTCTGTGAGTCCAGTAACCTCTGTTGACTCAATACTCCCCCTGAGTTGTGTTGTGGGAGCCATCACCTGGGAGATTAGTAATTCCATTCAAGAGGCCCTTTTGGAACAACCCGACCCAGGAAGCGGGCCGCCTAACCGTCAGTTTGTTCCCGACTCTGTTCGTTCCCAAGTCCTGCAGTGGGTCCACAGTTCCCGTTTCTCGAATCACCCCGGTGCCAATCGAACACTTTCTCTCCTCCGAAGACACTTCTGGTGGCCTACAGTCGACAGAGACACAAAGGAGTTTGTGTCAGCTTGCACAACCTGTGCTAGGAACAAGGCCTCCCATCAGAAACCCGCTGGGCTGCTCCAACCCCTTCCAATCCCTAGTCGACCCTGGTCACATATAGCCCTGGACTTTGTCACCGGTCTGCCTCCCTCTCAAGGGAACACAACCATTCTAACAGTCGTTGATCGTTTCTCCAAGTGTGCACACTTTGTTGCTCTACCCAAGCTCCCTTCAGCCCTGGAGACCTCCAAACATCTAACACAGCATGTTTTCCGTCTACACGGTATCCCAGCTGACATTGTCTCCGACCGGGGTCCACAATTCACATCTCAGGTTTGGAAGGCTTTTTGTCAGTCTCTTGGAGCTTCAGTTAGTCTAACATCTGGCTTTCATCCCCAGTCCAACGGCCAAACTGAGAGGGCAAATCAGGACCTGGAGTCTGCTCTCCGCTGTGTGGCTAACAGTAATCAGAGGACCTGGAGCTCCCACCTACCGTGGGTGGAGTACTCACATAATTCCCTCACCTCATCTGCCACGGGACTCTCACCCTTTGAAGCCTCTCTGGGATACCAGCCACCCCTGTTCCCCGAAGAGGAGAGTGAGTTGGCTGTTCCTTCTGTCCAGCAACATGTCCAACGTTGCCGTAAGATCTGGAGGGACACCCGCTTGGCTCTCCTCCAAGCATCCGCCAGGAGTCAACAGTCAGCCAACCGCCGTCGACATGTTGCTCCCCCTTACGCCCTTGGACAATCGGTATGGTTGTCCTCCAAGAACATCCCCCTCCTCACTGAGTCCAAGAAACTGTCCCCTCGGTTTATTGGTCCCTTCCCCATTGTGCGACTCATCAATCCCTCTGCTGTCCGTTTAAGGCTCCCCAGAAATATGAGAATCCATCCCACTTTCCATGTCTCTCAAATCAAGCCAGCTCTCACCAGCGACCTGTGCCCTCCGGCCGTTCCCCCTCCTCCCCCCCGTGTCATCGATAACCATCCAGCCTACTCCGTGCGGCGTCTCCTGGATGTTAGACGCCGGGGTAGGGGTCTACAATACTTGGTGGACTGGGAGGGCTACAACTTGGAGGAACGTTGTTGGGTTCCTCGTTCTCGAATCATGGACCCAGTCATGGTCAGGGAATTCCACAGGGCCCATCCTGACAGGCCTGGTGGTCGCCAGGAGGCTCCCGTTGAGGGGGGGGTACTGTAAGGATTTGCAGTACTCCATTCCTTCTGCTTCCCTTTTTGTTTGTTGTCTGTCTGTCTGTGTTTGTCTCCCGGGCTGGGCGTGGTTGACCTACTTCTGGTTCCTGCCAATTCATCTCCGCAGCTGCTTCTCATTCATCCTGATCATCTACTCATCCACACCTGCTTATTAACCCGGTCTCCTCATCCAGTCTCCACCAGTTCGTCGTCAAGATTACACTGGTAAACGTATTGCTTTCTAGCTTAGCCTGACACAACTCTGGAATAAGTTTTTGTCTTACCTGTTTGTCTCTCTATCCAGAAACCCATCATCACCTCCTCCGCTAGCCACGTCCAGCCACTTCCTCGTCGGATTCATCCGCTCTCCATGCTACCCGCTCCAGCCTACTCGCTCCCCTCGCTCTGAAACCCCTGCTCGCCACACTCCTGTCTGGTAGGACAAACACTAACCCTTACTCCAACCTACTCGCTCTCGGGAGCGTACAGACTCAGGCTCAAGCCACCTCTCATCTGCCTGGCGATATCCCCAGCTCACTCCGGAGCCTCGGCTGAGGATCTCCATTCCCTAGTTTTTGAATCCCCTTTCCTGGACTATATTACTCAGTTAATATCCCCTGTCACGATACAAGAATAAACCTTTTGCTACAAACTCCTGTTTTTCTGTCCGTGTTTGTATTGTGGGTTCAGTCCTGAAAAGCGATCACGGAGCTTAACACACTGGCTGGAGGGAGCTGAACTCCCTTTTATTGTATGGACGGACCACAAGAACCTGGCGTACATCCAATCTGCCAAGCGCCTTAACTCCCGTCAGGCTCGATGGGCCCTGTATTTCGGCCGCTTCTCATTCACCCTCACCTACCGTCCAGGGTCACGGAACCTCAAGCCTGACGCCCTCTCTCGCCAGTTTGCTTCCGATGGACCAGCTGCCAGTCCAGACACTATCCTGCCTGCCTCCTGCGTGGTGGGGGCTGTTACCTTGGAGATTGAGTCATTGGTCAGGGAGGCCCAGCGAGCGCAGCCTAGCCCAGGTAACTGCCCAGCTAATTGTCTTGTTGTGCCTACCCCTGTTCGCTCCAAGGTCCTGCAGTGGGCACACACCTCTCGTTTCTCATGTCATCCTGGTGTCCATCGCACACTGTTCATCCTCAAACAACGCTTCTGGTGGCCTTCCATGGCTCAAGACACCAGGGCCTTTGTTGCTGCCTGTACAGTGTGTGCCCGCCCCAAGTCCTCCCACCAGCCTCCCGCTGGCCTGCTTCGCCCACTGCCAGTGCCTAGTCGCCCTTGGTCGCATGTGGCATTGGATTTTGTTACTGGACTTCCACTTTCACAAGGAAATACCATCATCCTAACTATTGTGGACAGATTCTCAAAGATGGTACACTTTGTGGCTCTTTCCAAACTTCCCACTGCCCGAGAGACTGCAGATCTTCTGGTCAACCATGTAGTTCGACTTCATGGGATCCCCACCGACATCGTCTCTGACCGGGGCCCCCAGTTCATTTCCCACGTTTGGAAGGCCTTCTGTCAGGCTCTGGGAGCATCGGTGAGTCTGTCATCTGGCTATCATCCTCAGACAAACGGGCAAACAGAACGGGCCAACCAGGATCTGGGGTCGGCCCTTCGTTGTGTGGCTTTCAAGAACCCTTCGTCATGGGTCCCACATCTGCCATGGATCGAGTATGCCCACAACTCCCTGCCAAGTGCAGCCACAGGTATTTCACATTTTCATTGTGCCATGGGTTTCCAACCACCTCTGTTTCCAGCCCAGGAAGAGGAAGTTGCTGTTCCCTCCGTTCAGGCCCACCTTCGTCGCTGTCGTAAGGTGTGGAGGGACACACGAGCAGCCCTGCTCCGCTCCGCTGCCCGCAACCGCCTCATCGCAGACCGCCACAGGACCCAGGCCCCCAACTACTTACCAGGTCAGAGTGTTTGGCTTTCGTCCAAAGATCTCCCACTCAAGACAGAGTCAAAGAAACTTTGACAACGGTATGTCGGCCCCTTCATCATCGACTCCATTATTAATCCATCTGCAGTCAAACTCAAACTTCCCTCACACATGAAGGTTCATCCAACATTTCATGTATCTCTGTTGAAACCTGTTACCAGCAGTCCTTTGTTTCCTCCAGTGAGTGTTCCCCCACCCCCCCGCATCATCAATAATCATCCAACCTACACCGTCAGGCGATTGTTGGACGTTCGTCGCCGTGGAAGGGGATTCCAATATCTGGTGGATTGGGAGGGCTATGGTCTAGAGGAGAGGTGTTGGGTTCCCCAGCGAGACATCGTGGGCGCATCTCTGATACGGGACTTCCACCGGGATAACCCTGGAAGACCTGGTAGACCGCCTGGAGGCGTCCCTTAAGGGGGGGGTACTGTGATGGTTGCATTCTCCAGCCACCTTCCTTGTGTGTGTGTTTTCCCTGTCCCTGTCTGTGTGGGCGTGGTGCCTGTCACTCCTGGCTCCCGGCTCAAATCTCCACCAGCTGCAAACAGTTGAGCACTCTCCTCTGCGACACACCTGATTCCCATCAGCCATTACGGATGGTATATCAGCGGAGGCTCCACAACCTGTCAGCACCAGATCGTCGTTAAACCCCAGTGGTAAAACTCTTAGCCTTCTCAGCCTTCTTAAAGTATAGTGACTATTTTCGCTACACCTGAATATATTCTTACCTGTTCTTCTTGTGCTCCAGGATTACGCTTCAATGGATTACGTTCCAGTGGATTAAAACTCCGGAGGATACTCTTCAATGGATTACGCTCCAGTGGATACTCTCCAGCCAGATTATCTCCTCCAAATAAAACCTTTGTAACACACTGCCGTGTCCTGCGTTTGGGTTCTCTCAGATAACCGTAACAAAATGTGGTCTCTTAAACATAAGATCTCTAGCATCTAAAGCAATATTGATAAATTATTTAATAACAGATTATAATATTGATATATGCTGTCTCACTGAAACTTGGTTGAGACATGAAGAATATTTCAGCATACATGAGGCCACTCCACCCAGCCATATCAATACTCATATTGCCCGAGGCATAGGTCGAGGCATTTGACTCAAGTTTACTTATCAATACTAAACCAAAATTAAATTATACCTCCTTAGTAGTATTACACATGTTCCTTTCGTCAAAAAAGCGACAGGTGGTGTGACAGGTCACACATCTCCCTACTTATGCAAATGAGCTAAGTCCCTTTGATGTCAGATTGGCTTGAAAGACCCCCCGGCGTGATTCTTTTGTTGTATCAATTAAGATAGTTAAAGTATTTGACCCCTGACCCCGAGAGTGGAGTAATTGCCCCGCAATTAGATTAGCCCCAGGCACCCCCTTTTGTGTATAGGTCTTTTATTGTATCAATTAAGATAGTTAAGGTATTTGACCCCTGACCCCAAGAGTGGAGTAATTGCCCCGCAATTAGATTAGCCCCAGGCAGCCCCTTTGTGTATAGGTCTTTTATTGTATCAATTAAGATAGTTAAGGTATTTGACCCCTGACCCCAAGAGTGGAGTAATTGCCCCGCAATTAGATTAGCCCCAGGCACCCCCTTTGTGTATAGGTCTTTTATTGTATCAATTAAGATAGTTAAGGTATTTGACCCCTGACCCAGAGAGTGGAGTAATTGCCCCGCAATTAGATTAGCCCCAGGCACCCCTTTGTGTATAGGTCTTTTGTTGTATTGATTAAGATAGTTAAGGTATCTGACCCCTGACCCCGAGAGTGGAGTAATTGCCCCGCAATTAGATTAGCCCCAGGCACCCCCTCTGTTGTATAGGTCTTTTTGATGTATTGAATAAGATAGTCTCTTTGACCCCTCCCCCTCAGAGCCCTTTGTTGTCTAATCTAATTAGCCTTTGATGCCTGCCCCTTTGATGTGTAATTTTACACTGATGAAAGCCTCTGTATAAATGACTAGGCTACGACCATATAGAGATATGCTCAAAAATAAATTTCAAAAAGACAATTCAGCTTACCAAGTCAACCGTCTGAAGCGCCAATCAAGAAACGAATGCGGCATAGGGGGGGTGGGTTCAGAGTACAGCCTCTTTCTGGTCATGTGTGTTGGAGGAGGGGCTCTGTAAGGAAGGTTGAAGGAACGAGCAGGATTTCTCCCCCGGTTTGACTGCAAAAGACTCTGACTTTTCTCCAAGGGGCTCAGCCTACCCCTCAACATAACAAGCCCCACCTTTCCTCACCAGATCATTTTAAAAATGAGAACCCTTCAAGGACATTATAGTTTTCAGCGTACTCTTTAGTTGTAGGTTTGTGAACTAATGTATAATTACTTTTATTAACTATAGGTTTGCATCCATTAAAGTGTATCTTACAGTTCCTTTGTGAGTGAATTACACACAAATATGCAGAGTGTCACTAATATATATATATTCTTTATTTAAACGGGTAAAAAAATCTCTTTTCCAAGAGTGACCTGGCCAAGAAGGGCAGCATGTACATATACAACATAGACATGAAAGGCAGACAAATACAGCTGTAAAACACAAATAAAATGGCACATTAGCCAGTCAATATGCGAAGTAAAACAAACTATTAAAATCATTCAAAAACTGGTGTACTTTCAAAATATAGCTCACTCGAGATGGTTTCTCCAAAATGACAGGGTTTGCATCCATTAAGGTGTATCTTACAGTTCCTTTGTGAGTGAATTACACACAAATCTGCAGAATGTCACTAATATATATATATATATATATATATTCTTTATTTAACCGGTAAAAAAACTCATTGAGATTAAAATCTCTTTTCCACGAGTGACCTGGCCAAGAAGGGCAGCATGTACAAAGTTACAACATATAAAACACAGTCATGAAAGGCAGACAAATACAGCTGTAAAACACAAATAAAATGACACATTAGCCAGTCAAAGTAAAACAAACTATTAAAATCATCCAAAAACTGGCAACATTTAAAACGATTCCAGTATATATGAGCACTCACATCGACCAAAACTAAAAAAGTGTTACACAGTGACTGACATTCTGTACGGGAGTTCACACCCGAGCTGCTGTAGGGAGTTGAGTATGTTATGGCTCTCGGGGGATGGTGGGTTAAGAGACAGATTCTTAGTTGTTGGACTGCCTCAGGGGTTAACGAAATCTACTAAAAACAAAGTACTTCATTATCTACTTTTTTCAGCTTTTATACACAAAAGTGCAGGGAAGGTAGGCAGATTTAGAACACTGGGATAATACCCATAAAGAATGTGTGTTTCTGCTCCATTTCACTCCATGAAGCCTCCAGCTTGTACAAGGGCTCCGCCTCCACTCAACATAACATGTCCCGCCCTCCTCACCAGATCATTTAAAAGTAAGGGGATGGAAATAGACGAAAATAAATACGCTCAAACTAGATAACAGGCCAGTCATTTCCAATCACCAAGGCACTTTTCAAAAAAGAAAAATGGCAAAGAGAAGCATAGATATGGGTTTAATCAGCGAGACGCCTGTGACAACGTACAGCCATCAGTCCGGAGCGCCAATCAAGAAACGAATGCAATATATGTGCCGGGTTCAGACGCCTCCAGCCGAAGAACTTCATGAAGAATGGAATTTGAAAAATGGCGATGTTTGGGGTTATGTATTCAACTATATGGCGAATGAACTGCATTTCTACAATCTGAAGAATGGAGAAACGTACGGACCCCGCAGTGTTAAAGCGACACTGACCTCAACAGATTGGGCTGTGTTAACTCTGGTGTCTTCCAGAGATCTCCACGCAACCACGGTACCGGAAGAAGTAGTGCATCAAGAAACCATAGTGGAACCAGTGGTGTACAAGATATTTGCAAAGAAAAGCAAAGAAACACAGACAGCATGCGAGATCAAAGAAGAGATTTCATCGCCGCCCCTCAATGTGGAGGAAGAAAGAGTTATTTCCCCGCTGCCAGAAGTGAGAAGAGTCCTGACAAGCACCGTCTGGGAAACTAAAAGCGGACCATCGGGGCGATGGTATTACCGTGCAAGCCATTTGGAGACGCTGGGGAAGGACCCCTCTGATGATTTTGTTTTGGAGATTTTTAATTCTACATGTGGAGTATTTCAGACAGCAGTACCATTGACTGCTTGGCTGAAAATGATTGATGGAAAAGCTACAAAGCTTAAAGAACTTTTTAAACAGAGTCAGACATCGAAAAAGAATCTCACCTTTACAGAGGACTCTGCCTCCCACTCAACATAACAAGTCACACCCTCCTCACCAGATCATTTTAAACTAAGGACCCCTCAAGAAAAGACATTGTGTATTCTACCTATGTAAAAAGAATGTCGGGGTTGTCTCTGTATCAAGAAGATGTGTTTAAAAATGAATTTTGTGAAAAATACCAACTGTGTGAGAGACGTCATAAAGACACTCATTTTAACCACAGTGTTTGTTCTCTACAAATGTTTTAAGATTGTTACAAAATGTAAAAAATAAAAGGTATGGAGACTAAATTAATTCAGGTGACTCTGGCTTTATTAGGAAAACAAACATATAATACAAATGGGTTAGGGGTTAAATGTAACCATCGTGGACTTAATAGTCTAACAAAATACTTTTATCTGAATACATTTGTTCTTTTTAAGCGCACTTTTTGAAATTATTTATTTATTATTTCAGTGGAACAATCCAATTTTTGTTAACATTAACGCTTTCTTCTCTTTTTCTTGTGTTACTAAGATACTTTTAGAGACACTTTGGCGTATGCAACACTTGTTCAGATAAACAAGGTTTTTTCTTTTCTGATAAACTTACATATTTTAGTTATTTTATGTTACCAAGATACTTTGAGATACACCCTGATGTACGCAACTATACTTTTCTGACTTTTTTCTGTAGAATCGTGACAAAACTATTACTTGTTCTTAAATGATGACCTATTGCTGGAGATGAGATGAAAAAGCTACAACGCTTAAAGAACTTTTTTCTAAAAACTCTCATTTCTATAATTGACTACACCCATTCAACGCAATAAGCAATATTGTTTTCCTAATAAAGCCAGAGTCACCTGAATTAATTTAGTCTCCATACCTTTTATTTTTTACATTTTGTAACAATCTTAAAACATTTGTAGAGAACAAACACTGTGGTTAAAATGAGTGTCTTTATGACGTCTCTCACACAGTTGGTATTTTTCACAAAATTCATTTTTAAACACATCTTCTTGATACAGAGACAACCCCGACATTCTTTTTACATAGGTAGAATACACAATGTATTTTCTTGAGGGTTCCTTAGTTTAAAATGATCTGGTGAGGAAGGTGTGACTTGTTATGTTGAGTGGGAGGCAGAGTCCTCTGTAAAGGTGAGATTCTTTTTCACCAGTATAATGTCAATCGATGTCTGACTCTGTTTAAAAAGTTCTTTAAGCTTTGTAGCTTTTCCATCAATCATTTTCAGCCAAGCAGTCAATGGTACCCGCACTGCTGTCTGAAATACTCCACATGTAGAATTAAAAATCTCCAAAACAAAATCATCAGAGGGGTCCTTCCCCAGCATCTCCAAATGGCTTGCACGGTAATACCATCGCCCCGATGGTCCGCTTTTAGTTTCCCAGACGGTGCTTGTCAGGACTCTTCTCACTTCTGGCAGCGGGGAAATAACTCTTTCTTCCTCCACATTGAGGGGCGGCGATGAAATCTCTTCTTTGATCTCGCATGCTGTCTGTGTTTCTTTGCTTTTCTTTGCAAATATCTTGTACACCGCTGGTTCCACTATGGTTTCTTGATGCACTACTTCTTCCGGTACCGTGGTTGCGTGGAGATCTCTGGAAGACACCAGAGTTAACACAGCCCAATCTGTTGAGGTCAGTGTCGCTTTAACATTGCGGGGTCCGTACATTTCTCCATTCTTCAGATTGTAGAAATGCAGTTCATTCGCCATATAGTTGAATACATAACCCCAAACATCGCCATTTTTCAGATTCCATTCTTCATGAAGTTCTTCGGCTGGAGGCGTCTGAACCCGGCACATATATTGCATTCGTTTCTTGATTGGCGCTCCGGACTGATGGCTGTACGTTGTCACAGGCGTCTCGCTGATTAAACCCATATCTATGCTTCTCTTTGCCATTTTTCTTTTTTGAAAAGTGCCGTGGTGATTGGAAATGACTGGCCTAGTTTGAGCGTATTTATTTTCGTCTATTTCCATCCCCTTACTTTTAAATGATCTGGTGAGGAGGGCGGGATATGTTATGTTGAGTGGAGGCGGAGCCCTTGTACAAGCTGGAGGCTTCATGGAGTGAAATGGAGCAGAAACACACATTCTTTATGGGTATTATCCCAGTGTTCTAAATCTGCCTACCTTCCCTGCACTTTTGTGTATAAAAGCTGAAAAAAGTAGATAATGAAGTACTTTGTTTTTAGTAGATTTCGTTAACCCCTGAGGCAGTCCAAAAACTAAGAATCTGTCTCTTAACCCACCATCCCCCGAGAGCCATAACATACTCAACTCCCTACATGAAGTACTTTGTTTTTAGTAGATTTCGTTAACCCCCTGAGGCAGTCCAAAAACTAAGAATCTGTCTCATAACCCACCATCCCCCGAGAGCCATAACATACTCAACTCCCTACAGCAGCTCGGGTGTGAACTCCCGTACAGAATGTCAGTCACTGTGTAACACTTTTTTAGTTTTGGTCGATGTGAGTGCTCGTATATACTGGAATCGTTTTAAATGTTGCCAGTTTTTGGATGATTTTAATAGTTTGTTTTACTTCGCATATTGACTGGCTAATGTGTCATTTTATTTGTGTTTTACAGCTGTATTTGTCTGCCTTTCATGTCTGTGTTTTATATGTTGTAACTTTGTACATGCTGCCCTTCTTGGCCAGGTCACTCGTGGAAAAGAGATTTTAATCTCAATGAGTTTTTTTACCGGTTAAATAAAGAATATATATATATATATATATTAGTGACATTCTGCAGATTTGTGTGTAATTCACTCACAAAGGAACTGTAAGATACACTTTAATGGATGCAAACCCTGTCATTTTGGAGAAACCATCTCGAGTGAGCTATATTTTGAAAGTACACCAGTTTTTGAATGATTTTAATAGTTTGTTTTACTTTGCATATTGACTGGCTAATGTGACATTTTATTTGTGTTTTACAGCTGTATTTGTCTGCCTTTCATGTCTGTGTTTTATATGTACATGCTGCCCTTCTTGGCCAGGTCACCCTTGGAAAAGAGATTTTTTTACCTGTTTAAATAAAGAATATATATATATATATATATTAGTGACACTCAGCATATTTGTGTGTAATTCACTCACAAAGGAACTGTAAGATACACTTTAATGGATGCAAACCTATAGTTAATAAAAGTAATTATACATTAGTTCACAAACCTACAACTAAAGAGTACGCTGAAAACTATAATGTCCTTGAAGGGTTCTCATTTTTAAAATGATCTGGTGAGGAAAGGTGGGGCTTGTTATGTTGAGGGGTAGGCTGAGCCCCTTGGAGAAAAGTCAGAGTCTTTTGCAGTCAAACCGGGGGAGAAATCCTGCTCGTTCCTTCAACCTTCCTTACAGAGCCCCTCCTCCAACACACATGACCAGAAAGAGGCTGTACTCTGAACCCACCCCCCCTATGCCGCATTCGTTTCTTGACTGGCGCTTCAGACGGTTGACTTGGTAAGCTGAATTGTCTGTCTTTTTGAAATTTATTTTTGAGCATATCTCTATATGGTCGTAGCCTAGTCATTTATACAGAGGCTTTCATCAGTGTAAAATTACACATCAAAGGGGCAGGCATCAAAGGCTAATTAGATTAGACAACAAAGGGCTCTGAGGGGGAGGGGTCAAAGAGACTATCTTATTCAATACATCAAAAAGACCTATACAACAGAGGGGGTGCCTGGGGCTAATCTAATTGCGGGGCAATTACTCCACTCTCGGGGTCAGATACCTTAACTATCTTAATCAATACAACAAAAGACCTATACACAAAGGGGTGCCTGGGGCTAATCTAATTGCGGGGCAATTACTCCACTCTCGGGGTCAGGGGTCAAATACCTTAACTATCTTAATTGATACAATAAAAGACCTATACACAAAGGGGGTGCCTGGGGCTAATCTAATTGCGGGGCAATTACTCCACTCTTGGGGTCAGGGGTCAAATACCTTAACTATCTTAATTGATACAATAAAAGACCTATACACAAAGGGGGTGCCTGGGGCTAATCTAATTGCGGGGCAATTACTCCACTCTCGGGGTCAGGGGTCAAATACTTTAACGATCTTAATTGATACAACAAAAGAATCACGCCGGGGGGTCTTTCACGCCAATCTGACATCAAAGGGACTTAGCTCATTTGCATAAGTAGGGAGAGGTGTGACCTGTCACACCACCTGTCACTTTTTTGACGAAAGGAACATGTGTAATACTACTCTCCTTTGAAAGTCTCGTTTTTGGTCTTACGCATCCAACCTGGAAAACTTTGCAGCCAATCTTATTTGTTACAGTGTACCAGGTCCTTATTCAGAATTCTTATCAGAATTCTCTGAGTTTTTATCAACTTTGGTACTTAAAACAGATAAAGTAATTATCGTAGGTGACTTTAATATTCATGTTGACGATGATAAAAATAGCCTTACTGTTGCATTTGACTCTATATTAGATTCTGTTGGTTTCTGTCAGAGTGTAAATAAACCAACCCACTGCTATAATCACACTCTCGACCTTGTTCTGATTTATGGTATTGAAATTGAGCAACTATTAGTCGAACCGCATAATCCTGCTTTATCCGACCATTTCTTAGTAACTTTTGAAGTACTGTTACGAGACTACAAAGCATTAGTCAAAAGCTCCTGCAGCAGAAACCTATCTGTTAGTGCTATAGCCAAATTTAAGGAAGAGATTCCATTAATACTTAACTCGATAGCATGTCTGCATGTAAGGGAGGAAACTTATACAAAATGTACACCACCCCAAATTGATCATGTTGTTGATAGTGCTACAGATGCGCTGCGAATAAAATTAGACTCTGTTGCTCCTTTGAAAAAGAAGAAAATAAAACAACATAGATTAGCTCCATGGCATAATGCCGAAACCCGCAAAATAAAGCAAAGGTCGAGACAACTTCAAAGGATATGGCGTTCCACTAAACTTGAAGAATCTCTTTTAATTTGGCATATTACTCTCAATGAATATAAGAAAGCACTGCGTAAAGCAAGAGCAGCCTACTACTCTTCATTAATAGATGAGAATAAGAATAATGGAAGATTTCTTTTCAGCACTGTAGCCAGGCTGACAGAGAGCCATAGCTCGATTGAGCCTTCTATTCCCATAGCACTCAGTAGTAATGATTTTATGTGCTTTTTTAACGATCAAATTGTTACTCTTAAAAACAAAATTAATGACCTCTTGCCTTTGACCAGTATAGTGTTATCGACAGCTCCCGGAAACGTAAGTTCTAATATTACACTAGATCAGCGATACTCAACTCGCGGCTCGCGAGCCGCATGTGGCTCCTTTAAGACTAGTTATTTTAAGTCCCACTTATAAAAAAATAAAATAAACATTGTCAGCAGAATTCATCAACATTTCATTATCACTCACAAGTCACACATCAGTCATCACACACATCAGTCTATTAAGCCGCCCCCCATCCCTCTGAACAACCAATCACAAATTATTTCAGGTTTCGCGCTCTGATTGCAGGTGCGCGAGATAATTGCTCCGTCACACTGGGAAAACTAGCTTACAGCACTATGCAAAAATGGCAAATAGGAAACGAAAATATGAAGAGGAATATATATAAATAAATAATAAATCCGTTATTGCACTGTACATTATGCTTTTCATTCCTTAGTAACATATTACTATTATCCATATGCTCAAATGCATAATGGTTTCAGGGAGGAAAGGAGCGTTTTTGGATTGTGGCTCTTGCAAAAATATTTTTTCGTCAATGTGGCTCCTGATTAGGACAAGGTGGAGTACCACTGCACTAGATAGTAAACTAGAATGCTTTTCAGCCATTAACCTTGAACAATTAAATTCAATGATTCTCTCTTCTAAACCATCAACGTGCATGTTATACCCAATTCCAACTAAGCTGTTGAAGGAAGTTTTCCCATTAATTAGCACTTCTTTATTAAATATTATGAATATGTCTTTATTATCAGGCTATGTTCCACAATCTTTCAAAGTAGCAGTGATAAAACCGCTTCTTAAAAAGCACAACCTCGATCCAGAGGTTTTAGCCAACTATAGACCTATTTCTAATCTTCCGTTCCTCTCAAAAATTCTTGAGAAAGCGGTCGCAAAACAGCTGTGTGATTACTTAAAAAACAATGATTTATTTGAAGATTTTCAGTCTGGCTTTAGAACACATCATAGCATAGAGACAGCTCTGGTTAAAGTCACAAATGACATTCTAATAGCCTCAGACAAGGGACTTGTCTCTATTCTTGTTTTGCTCGATCTCAGTGCTGCATTTGATACTATCGACCATGATATCCTATTGCAAAGAGTAGAGCACTTAGTTGGCATAAAGGGAACTGCTTTAGGCTGGTTTAGGTCCTATCTATCTGAACACTTTTGTACGTGTCAACGATGAATCTTCCACGCAAACCAAAGTTAACCATGGAGTGCCACAGGGCTCGGTGCTCGGACCTGTTTTGTTCGCATTATATATGCTTCCGTTAGGCAATATTATAAGGAATCATTCTGTAAACTTTCATTGTTATGCGGATCATACTCAACTATATTTATCAATCAAGCCTGATGAAATTAATCATCTAAATAAAATTCAAGACTGCCTCAAGGACTTAAAAACGTGGATGACCTTACATTTTTTGATGTTAAACACGACCAACACTGAAGTTATTGTACTTGGCCCGAAGAATCTACGAAACAAATTATCTAAAGATATACTATGGATGGCATTAATTTGACCTCCAGTGAGACTGTAAGGAATGTTGGTGTTATATTTGATCAGGATTCATCCTTTAACGCCCACATAAAATCAACCGCCTACTTCCATCTACGTAACATTGCAAAAATCAGGCATATATTGCCTAAAAACGATGCAGTCCATGCAACGACTAGTCCATGCATTTGTTACTTCAAGGCTGGATTATTGTAACTCCTTATTATCAGGGTGTACCAAGAAGTCAGTCAAGTCGCTTCAGCAGATTCAAAATGCTGCGGCTCGTGTACTAACCAGAGTTAGGAAAAGGGACCACATTACTCCTGTTCTGGCTGCCTTACACTGGCTCCCTATAGAACACAGGATAGAATTTAAAATTCTTCTTCTCGCCTACAAAGCCCTTAATGGGCAGACTCCATCTTACCTTAAATAATTCATTATACCCTACTGTCCTACTAGGGCATTGCGTTCCAAGAGCGCAGGGTTGTTGGTTGTTCCTAGAGTCTCTAAAAGTACAATGGGAGCCAGAGCCTTTTCTTATCAAGCTCCACATTTGTGGAATCAGCTTCCAGTTTGTGTTCGGGCGGCAGACACCCTATCCGTTTTTAAGAGTGCGCTTAAGACCTTCCTTTTTGATAAAGCTTATAGTTAGGACTGATTAGATTCAGCCCCTAGTTTTGCTGATATAGGCTTAGTTTGTCGGGGGACATCTTACTTCTTCCTTCTCTCTGTCTATACCTGTGTACTGTCATGTTCCGATTAACCCAGCTTCCCCAAATGTCTTTCTTTTTGGTGTCTATATACGCCGGGATCCGGAGTCATGGATGATCCTGCGGTCCTGTGTCCTGGATTTTGAGTCGTGGCTGTGGTCCTGGATCATAGGTCCTGGATGGATATCCTCGTGGATTCATCTTCCTATTATACACACATGCATTTCCAAACATTTTGACTACCAATGTTGTAAATGTATTATCTTTTCAATTTACACACAGCATCTATTGCACATCTGTCCGTCCTGGGAGAGGGATCCCTCCTCTGTTGCTCTCCCTGAGGTTTCTTCCATTTTTACCTTTAAACTGTGTGTTTTCTCCGGAAGTTTTTCCTTGTATGATGTGAGGGTCTAAGGACAGAGGGTGTCGTATTGTCATACTGAAATTCTGTACAAACTGTGAAGACCACTGAGGCAAATGTAACATTTGTGATATTGGGCTATATAAATAAACATTGATTGATTGATTGAAGTACTCACTTTTAGCTGCAGAAAAAGGCATGTTGAACACTCAGAGAAAGATGAAGAACAGACATGAACCTGGGAAAGGCTCACTCCTCACTCTCCTCACTAATTAGTGTAAATGAACTGCAGCTGCTGCGGATCAGTCTGATTAACGTCCATCAGGTGCAACTGACACAGCCTCGCTCAATCAGGGCTGCCCTTTTAACCATTTAAAATAAAGCAAATGGGATTGACATGAATATACTTGCAGTCTGTGGGAAAAGCTAGGTCCTCAGTGTCTTAGTTGTTTAGTCCAACACTTTACTATTAAGGCTCTAATGAACACTTGAGTGCAGATTGTTCATGTAAACATTGTTTTGCTTTATTTTAATGAAACTCTCACCTGTGCAGAGTGTGCCAAGCACTAAACACCACAGAGACAAGCAGAGCTCATTTCAGGAAAATGCAAAACTGACACTTAGCTTCAGAGGTGCAGGGCTGCAATCTCCGTATGGTCTTTTAAATCACTTTCAAAAACTTTTTCTGGTTTTCTTTTTTAATTGATAGATTCGTATTTCTTTTCACTTTTTTTACTCTGTATTTCTTTATGTTCCTAGTTACTTTTTTGGTCCATTTAATTCTCTGCGTGTATTAAACATGTTCCAGTACATTTCAGGTGGCATATAAACAGAGTTTATAATTATGATGATGAAGTGCAGAAGTGCAAATTAATCCAACATTAATACAGATGTTATTCTCAGAATCAGGTTTATTGCCAAGTAGTTGTTTACATAATAAGGATTTTGTGTAGTCTTTTTGGTGCAATACAATATATATGGATGTGGGATAATACAAATAAAACCACTGTAATAAAGTACTGCAAAAGTCAGACAAAACGTTTAGATTCCTTATTAATGTGTACAATATATTCGTTTTTTTATATGATAGAGCACTACCATTTTGTGCTGGAATATGCAAAACTTCAAAGCACGAGGCCTCAAGAATATTTGCAATATACAGAAGAGATAATAGTTCACACATACATGCAGGCATGTGAACTGACCCGACATGTAATGGGATAACATAATCAGAAACACAACAGTTACATATAAAAAAGATATAATCAGCTACTGTTGCATCTATACAAAAATGTGATTACTAGAAGGATTACAATGTTACAAAACAATTTAAAATAAAGAAATATACATTATTAAGGTGAAAACATTCTCGAGTGAAACAATATTAACAACTATTTCAGTTCATAATCACAGCCTTAATTTAAAATAATTTTTTACTTTTTTATGGTCAGTAAAAACCCATTGGTTCACAAAATATTGTGTGAGCTTAACATTGTTTTTTATACACTACCACATACATTTGCTTAATGAAAGGCAGGTTTCTCCTTAAGCCCACAGGGGGGCCCCCCAACGTTTTTTTTTCAAGACTGTGTCTCAGGGCTTCTTAACATTTATGAAACTATTAATGTGTAGCACCAGATTAACGGGAAGAATCTCAGCTAAATGAAGATATGAACCATTTTTACCAAAACAAAACACAAGTCTCATAAGAAGCGTATAAATGCCCCCTGAGCGAAAAAATGCAAACTGACTTTGGCACAGAACTCAAGATATAGATACCCTTATTACTTATCGTAACTGCACATACAATATATCCGATTAAAGCTGAGACTCCACAGATTATATAGGTATAGTATCATCACTGAGCGATCCAAACTTGCAACAGGGGAAGCAAACACAGACATCACAACACTTACCTTTACGGAGCTTTTACGGGAGATCGTCTCACTGTAGCTGTCAATCTGATCAAAAGACGTGTTCAATGGCATTAAAACGAGAAAAAACGCGGATGAATCGGTTAATCTGTAGGTTAATAATGTGTCTGTCGCTTTGAAAAAAGTATTTATAATCCATAATTCCATTTTTATGTAAAAATCGGAGAAAAAAAGTTAGCTGCTAATGGTAGCCAACAGAGTGTATGCAGCTTCCGGTTTTGGCCGCGTCACTCTCACTCCTTATTTGGTAACGTGTTTGTGTGTGCAGAACTGTCCCTCGATTCCATTGGCTCTAGCGGTTATAAAGAGATTTCATTCATCAAAATCGACCAAAGGGGGCCAGAGATATGGAAAATCCACCCAAATGACCCCAGACGTGTTTTTTTGTTGCTAAATCTCTCTAAAAAGGTCAAATTTAAACTTGTTTTGCATCAAGGTTGATACAGTGTACTTATTATATGTTGTACTTTGGATTCCTAAAGCTTTTAGTCTACTAACCCATCATCCAAGGGTAGTTTTCACTATAAGTAAAAAAGAATTTTTGGATGGACACTATAATTTACAGTTTTTTACTATGTTCATGCTGAAAAAACATCTATATTGATTCTGACTTATCTACATCCAACTCACAGGTTTATCATTACTTTGAGAACAAAGATTATTAATTTAACCCTTTTAGAAGGGAATATATGGTAATTTGTTTTGGCAATGTCATTTTCGAGCCTGAGACCTGAAAAACAGGCTCAGGGCTAAACAAATTAATACTGAGCAGCATTTTTGATACAACATAACATGGTTTCTTCTTTATTAAGTCAATATTTTTCTATTGTCTTACATAATACACTTAAGTCAAAAACACCTTATTGATGTATCTTTTCTCTTGTATTTGATATTGAGGTAATCTAAAAATAACAGAAAGTAATCAGGATAAATTGCTTTTATATTGTGAATTCAAATTAGGTTACTGATGTTATATTTTTTTAAAGGTAACTAGTAATTGTGATTTATTAAATGTTTAGAGTAACCCTCAGTACCCTGTGTACGTGTCAGAGGCCCAACACAGTGCATGTGTGTGTGTGTGTGTGTGTGTGTGTGTGTGTGTGTGTGTGTGTGTGTGTGTGTGTGTGTGTGTGTGTGTGTGTGTGTGTGTGTGTGTGTGTGTGTGTGTGTGTGTGTGTGTGTGTGTGTGTGTGTGTGTGTGTGTGTGTGAGTGGGTTTGTGCACACACATTAAGTGGTGCATTTAGTATTCTGTGGCACGCTCCAGCGGTACCCCTCTCACTACCAGGTCCACAGTCCCATTGGAAATCCATGCAGCCGAAAGCCTCTTCCCCCTCAGCTGCCTGCTCATTGATTACCTGTCAGGGAGGCAGGAATGGGGTGAGAGGGCCAGAGAGGAAGAAAAACAATGACTTTGAAAGAGAGAGAGCTGACGGGACGGAGCAGGAAGTAGAATGAGAATGAGGAAGAGGAGGACGAGGAGGAAGACTGGAGATTGAAACTGGGAGACGATGTGAATGACAAAAGGAGGTGAGGAGAGGATTAGAGCGCTTTCTGTCTCTTTACCTCTGTGACTCCACTCTATTTTAAATTCAGTTCTGATGCATAAATGCATTTCACTTAGATGCTTTAAAAAAATCTATCCATCACACCAGTGGCGTCGCCTGGCCTGGGCATACGTGTGCTTGTGTCATTCAAGCTCGGCTCTGTGTGTGTGTGGCAATAGCGCATTTAGTGTGAGAGAGAGAGAGAGAGAGAGAG
Source organism: Pseudochaenichthys georgianus (assembly GCF_902827115.2). Classification (NCBI taxonomy): domain Eukaryota; kingdom Metazoa; phylum Chordata; class Actinopteri; order Perciformes; family Channichthyidae; genus Pseudochaenichthys; species Pseudochaenichthys georgianus. Next base: position 33,705,238 of record NC_047507.1, on the reverse strand, counting down.
AGAGAGAGAGAGAGGAGAGAGAGAGAGAGAGAGAGAGAGAGAGGGAGAGAGAGAGAGAGAGAGAGGTGCCAGCAGCAGGGACCGTGTTGTTAGCATCTGGTTAGCTAGCTGCGCTGACGGACATAAGGAGCTGTTTGTTCCACAACAAGCTGGAGGAGAGTCCTCTCCTGTCAGACTGAGCTAGACTCAGGTGAGCTAAAGGACTCTCTGAGTGTTTAGATAGTTAACTTTAGTCTAAGTTATCTCAGTGTGTCTCAATCGGTTTGGTCACAAATTATTCAAAAGATTATTTCCGCGGCACACCTTCATATGATCATTATAGCCATAAAAAAAAACAAGAGCATAAAGGAAAAACAGTTATGAAATACTATATGACAGTAAAACAAGAATAGAGTTTAAAAGCCTTTTCTTATCAAGCTCCACATTTGTGGAATCAGCTTCCAGTTTGTGTTCGGGCGGCAGACACCCTATCCGTTTTTAAGAGTGCGCTTAAGACCTTCCTTTTAGATAAAGCTTATAGTTAGGGCTGATTAGATTCAGCCCCTAGTTTTGCTGATATAGGCTTAGTTTGTCGCGGGACATCTTACTTCTTCCTTCTCTCTGTCTATACCTGTGTACTCTCATGTTCCGATTAACCCAGCTTCCCCAAATTTCTTTCTTTTTGGTGTCTATATACGCTGGGATCCGGAGTCATGGATGATCCTGTTGCTGCGGTCCTGTGTCCTGGATCGCGAGCCCTGGATCTTGAGTCGTGGCTGTGCCTGTTGCTGTGGTCCTGGATCATAGGTCCTGGATGGATATCCTTGTAGATTCATCTTCCTATTATACACACATGCATTTCCAAACATTTGGACTACCTATGTTGCAAATGTATTATCTTTTCAATTTACACACGGCATCTATTGCACGTCTGGGAGAGGGATCCCTCCTCTGTTGCTCTCCCTGAGGTTTCTCCCATTTTTCCCTTTAAACTGTGGGTTTTCTCCGGAGGTTTTTCCTTGTACGATGTGAGGGTCTAAGGACAGAGGGTGTCGTATTGTCATACTGATATTCTGTACAAACTGTGAAGTCCACTGAGACAAATGTAACATTTGTGATATCGGGCTATATAAATAAACATTGATTGATTGAAAAGGGGAGTGATTTGTAAAATATCCATAAAGAAAAAGAAAATCTGTTTACAGTTCTGTTTCATATGGATGTTGAGAGATGTATCCATAGATCTCTTAATGTTGCTCTCAAAGTGCACCAGATTGATGCTTTTAACTTCAATATTTAAAAAAAAATCTTCCCGGGGGAGCATCCCCCGGACCCCGCTAGAGGAGGTGAGGTCCGCCCCCCACTCATAAAAAATAGCACTTTACCCATGCCTATATGCCGTGAGCTGATTATCGAGCCATTATTGTAACAGTCGCGGGTGTACTGTGTGTGTGCGTGTGGGGAGTGTTGCAAAATTCCACTGTAGCGCCGCAGCCGCCGAGCACTGTGGGCTAAGGTCCAGACGACGCCCCTGCATCACACAATGCCCGCTCCATGCTCTTTATGTAAGTCTCACTGCTGCCCTTACCTAAACTTTAATACTGCTGCGTTATGGTTACTAAAAGTCAGTAAATCAGCAATTTCCCCCAAAAATTATATATATTTAGAGTCAGGTGGCAGCGCACCCTACCAGTAATTATGACAGCTGCAAAGGGGAGAGTAAGCTGACATTATTATAGAGTATTAAAGTCAACGCTAGCAAAAGGTTGGAGTAGACGGGTCAACAAATCATCAGATTTAAACACAGGAAACGGCTTTTCATTTCATCAGTCCACACCCAAGGCCTTACCCACCATTGAGGTCACCAAGATCTGGCCCTGGAGGTGTATATATAATAAAAGTTCTGAAATAATTGCTTAAAATAAAAGGGGACCTATTATGCTTTTCAGGGGCTTCCCTTTTCTGTAGTGTGTTATAGCTTTATGTGCAAGTGGTCTGCAAAGTCTGAAATCCCAAAGTTGACACCAGAGGGAGTTTTTCCTGAAACGCCTCGATTTTACTCCTTTATATACTTCCGCAACATAGTGACCTCACTACGTAACACTTGCGTTTTTTGGCTAGCGCTCTAACACATTGTATGGATAGGCTAAGGGGAGGGACATCTCTGAGCAGTTGACCAATCACAACAGAGCTAGCCAGCTAACCAATCAGATCAGACTGGGCTCTGGTTTCAGACAGAGGGTGAAAAGAGGTGCTGCAGCACAGGCTGTATTAGAGAAAATAAAAACACCTTTTTTAACATCAAAGGTCACCTATTATGCAAAATCCACTTGTTCATGTCTTTTATACATAAACATGTGTCCCCTCTGTGTAAAGAGATTCTGAAAGTTTCAGGAAAAAAGATTCTCTCTTTTTGTCCTGATCCATTTATATAAAAACTTGTCTGAAGATGAGCCGATCAGATTTTGGCCATTTTATGATGTCATAACGATCAAGGTAACCCCCGCCCCCTTATCACCCCGCCCCCTTATCACCTGAATCTCCTCCTAGAGCACCATTGTGTTGTTTTTAACCCAATATCTTGCAGAGGGACGTTGTATTTACTTGCACTATTTTTTCCGTTTTATTGTGTTATACTCTTGGTGGAGCCTGTGACCTAAGATTTTCATCGACATAACTACACTGTAGCTATGTACCAACGACGTGCAGAGGCAGAGCCTCCCCTGTCATACTCCAATGTAACGAAATAAAAAGTTTAAGTCCCGACTCTCGATGGCTAATTCGTGCCTCCCCTGACTGCACGTCGCTGACACACACCGCTGCAGACTCTCTGCACGGAGGAGCCGCGGAGGAGCCCGCACTAAATTAGTGCCCGCGCTCCAGCCAGTTTATGTGGGGTTACGTGCAGGGGTTCAATTGGGCCGGGCTGTCCGGCACATAGGACGATGCTCTGACGTCATCACCCTCGTCATAACCTTGTCATATGTTTACAAAAAACGATATATATGTTAAAACGTTTCTTGTTCTTAATATAGACTATATTTAGGGTCGATATGTGTTGACCAAGCGGCAAACTCTGGGGAAGAGCCGGGACGCCAATACGGAAGTGCCACACACTGCAGTTCATATATTGGCCGATAAGCGATGGCTGCAGAAAGGAGCAATTTCCATAGACCCCCATGTTAAAATGCCCAATTTTACAGCAGCAAAAAACATGTTTGCTAGCTTCTTGTCTCTCTGCGAGCTGCTCCGTGAAGCTACAGGGACTCTGCCTACTCAGTTCATCCAGGAAACACAACTTGAAGCCGGCCGTGGTTGTTTGTTCTTCATGCTTATATATCGGACTCGCTCTGCGGTTAAAACAGACGGTGCATGAATGCGGTTTTGCGGTAAGTGAAATTCGAGTGCTTTATTTATGTGTTAATGATTTTAATCAGCTACGTAATGAATGTTAAGTCTTGGGTTAGCGTGTAAGCGAGTGGTAGCTACATCGGTGCTAACGATGCTAATCGTAGCCTCCAAGTTAAAATAATAGACTGTATATATAAAGGTTAAAAATAAATAGACAAGCGTTAAGTGGGATAATACTGTACAACAAACGGCTTCTGTTTGAGGATGATAAAATAAGGTCATCCTTGTAACGTACAGTAGAGAGATATTGTATGTAGGTAGGAACTGTATGCATCGCTAAGGTTAATTTAAATTGGCTATGCTCAAGTATGTAGACAAGCTAATGTTGAAGTAGTGTATGTGAAATCAACCTCACAATAAGAAGTGTGTATATTACAATTATTAATGTCATATTTCAAGATGATTACTTAGATACTACAATATGGTTGGTTGAGCTGGAGTTCATTATCGAGCTTACACGTTAACGTCACAGTCATCTGAAGAACGAACCCAAACCGTGTTGTTTTTATTAATTGCATTACCAAATGGGTATCAAATAAACAGTAAGCATTGGTAACACAACTTCCAAAGTTACAGTAAAATAAAAAGGACCCTGACTCGGACAATACACAATCCAACATGTTCAACAGAAGAGAATAAGTTATATTGTTTGTACACATGGTACTTTACATATACATATCTGTTTGTTTAAGGCAGGGGTGTCAAACTCATTTTCACCGAGGGCCACATCAGCATAATCGTTGTCCTCAAAGGGCCAGATGTAACTTATAAATGTAACTAAATGCAATGTAACTAAATGCAATGTAAAATAAATGTAACTACTCCTTAATGTTAAATAACTCTGAATTTATTACTTATTCAAGTTACAAATATTACATATATATATTTGCATAGATGTAAAAAATATCTTTGCTTGTTGCTTTGTTATTATAACAAATCCTTTTAATTTGTCAGGTTATGAAACCCACATTACTCCATCAATCAACGATCAAACTATCCAAGTTAATAAAGAAAAATAACATCAAACAGAAGTTATGACATTAACTTTGTTCAAAACTTGAAATAACAAATAACTGTAAAACCAACAATTGTGAGCTGCTAAGAACATGTGTGACAGATGTAGCATTTTACAAAAACAAATGGCTGCACACAGCCTTGCAGGGGGCATACATCCAACTAATGAGAGATGGTTTGATTACAGTAAACATTTGTCTGCATAAACACATAAAACCTGCAAACACTAAATACATTTCTACACATATAAAGTAGTATATGTAATAAACTCACAATAAGGGTTGTCTCAGTCCACAACTATATTGGTCAAGTTTTTAGGTTAGTTTTTGATGAGGAGATGCTGCCTGTCCTTGAACACACCATGTGGATCCCCTCTCCACCATCCTCATCCAACGATCATGTTCTGAAAATAACAAACACAAAACAAAATGCAAGCACAATCATTACATTGCACATAGTTTAACTATTCTTCTTCTTGGTTGAATTATATTTTATTAGGTTTTTAAAAATGCTTACCAATGTGTTTTCTGACCAGATGTCTGACACCGTTTTTCCATGGCCAGTGTGTCAATGTCTGGTTTTAGGTCCTGTGCTGTAGCAATCCGTAGAACAGCGTGGAGGTTGCCGTCAGTGATGCGTGATCTGTGCTTGTTTTTGTTTAGATTCATTATTGAAAACATCTGTTCGCACAGATAGGTGCTCCCAAACATAGACAGAACACGGGCAGCATGAAGTCGAAGCTGTGGCATGGAAGCAGGGGGCAGTAGACGGTAAAAGTCCTGGATTGTAGCATCCTGGAACTTTGCTCTCAGGCCACTATCGCTTTGAAGCTCTATTAACTCCATCTGAAGGTGTTGGGGTGCAGTGCACATGTCGGTGGTGAAAGGACTAGCAAAGATGGCAAATCCAGAGTGCTGTGCTCTGAAGTCAGAGAAGCGCCGATCAAACTCATTCATCAACAGGCTCAGTTTGGTAGCTAACTGAGCACATGAGAAAGTACCGGGACATGAGGCTGAGATGCTCTGACAAACAGGAAAGTGGGCAAGATTGTCCTGTTTCACTTGGCACATCCATAGGTCAAGTTTACGCTGGAAAGCCGTGATCGTGTCGGACATCTGCGTGATGACTTGTTTGCGTCCCTGCAGCTTCTGATTCAGTTGGGCGAGATGCTCGGTTATGTCACACAACATAGCAAAGTCACACAGCCAGTTTGGATCTGACAGTTCAGACAAGGGTTTTCCCTTACTCTGCATGAAAAGAGCAATGTCTTCCATAAGCTCAAAAAATCGTTTGAGGACTTTGCTCCTACTCAGCCACCTTACTTCTGTATGGTACGGCACGTCTCCGTGCTCCGAGCCCATCTCCTGCAAGAACAGCTGGAACTGACGATGATTCAGGCCACGCGCCCGAATGAAGTTCACTGTCTTCATGACCGTGGTCACTATATTATCCATCCCCAGCACCTTCCCGCACAAAGCTTCTTGATGGATAATACAATGATACGTTATCAGAGGCGTGTGACAGTTACATTCTTGCATTTTCTCCTTCATTAGTCCAACCAAGCCCACTTTTCTTCCACACATTGCAGGTGCACCGTCTGTAGTTAATCCCACCAAGTTTTCCCAGGGCAATGCGTTTTTAATGACTGACTTCTCCACCGCATCAAAAATGTCCCGTCCCGTTGTGGTCCCATGCATGGCAGCCACATCCAACAGCTCCTCAGTGACAGAGAGGTCCGACTTCACGCCTCTAATAAAAATAGATAGCTGCGCTGTATCCGTGTTGTCTGTGCTTTCATCAACAGCTAATGAAAAAGCTATGTAGCTGCGTGTCTCTTCGGCCAGCTGTGTTGCCAGGTTTCCTGCTAGTTCCTTAACTCGGTCCGCGATAGTGTTTCTTGATAAACTGACATTTTTAAAAGTCTGTATCTGGTCGGGACACACCTGCTCACAGACCTTCAGCATGCACTGCTTCAAAAACGTTCCCTCTGAAAAAGACTTTGAAGCGCGTGCGATTTCTTCAGCCACAACAAAGCTAGCTTTCACTGCCGCATTGTTTTTGGTTCTGGCTTTCGCGAACACATTCTGCTGCGATCGCAGTTTGCCTTTTAATTCTTGGGCAATTTGTTGTTTTTCTTGATGGCTGATTTTGGCATACTTAGCTCCGTGTTTGGTCTCAAAATGCCGACGTAGATTGTACTCTTTGACAACCGCCACCGCCTCATAACACAAAAGACATACCGGTTTTTCTCCTTGAAGCACAAACATGTATTCACCTTCCCATCTTTCTTGAAACAGCCTTCCATCTGCATCAATTTTTCTCTTCCTTGACATTTTGGGATCATTATTTGTATTTCTCAATTCCACTTGTTGGTTAAATCGCATCGATGTGGAAACACTGCAGTCTAGTGGCGGGATGCCGTCACTTCGCGGGTAACATAATCAGCATGTATTGTGGGAAATGTAGTTTTTGGTCACTGCACGCATTTGACTTGTTTATTTGTATACAATCAAACCTTTTAAGCTCTCGCGGGCCACATGAAATGACGTGGCGGGCCACATTTGGCCCGCGGGCCTTGAGTTTGACACGTCTGGTTTAAGGTGTCCAGGTGATACAGACAGGCTGGACCAGAGAGTGAGAGACAGAACTGGTGTCATAGTCTGCTCCATCATTCACCAGTAGTTTTCCATTCACCTGTCTCACCTGTTTTCCACACCCACTCGTTAACTCACTCTCTTTCTCTTCTGCACCCATTAGCTTCTGCCAGTATTTAAACTCGCACCTGACACACACTCTTTGCCAGATTGTACTTTGCCTCATGCTTGTCTCTCCCGCGTTCAACACTAGATTGCCTACCCGGTTCCGACCCTGCCTGTCCCCGACCTGCCTGCTCTGCCTGTTTCCTGATCCTGCCTGTCCCTCGACTATCCTGCCTGGCCTGTTATCCGACCCTGCCTGTATCCACGCTGACCGCCTCGCTTACTCCCTGACCCTCTGCCTGTCCCTGACTCACCTTCTGCCCGCTGTCCTCCGGTGCGTTATACTGCCCGGTTGGTATTCCTCCGATCCAGTGGAATCTCCAATAAAGGATATTACCAATTCTCCTTGGTTTCTCGAGTGCTGCATTTGGGTTCTCCTTAAGACTGTGACAGAACAATCTGGCCAGAACATGGACCCAGCGCACTCCTCTTCACCAAGAGACCGTTTCGAGAGAGTTGAGGACGCTCTCCAGAGGCAGGAAGCCTCGATAGCCGCCCTGGCCACCGAGGCTCATCATGCTACATCTTCACATGACCAGACGCTAACCTATTTAGCTGCGCAGCTACAGCAGCTAACGGCTACTGTGCAGCAGCTAGTGGCAGGAGTGGCCGCTCCAGCGCCTCTTCCTATGCCGTCGACACCCGCTTCTGCATCACCTCTGATGGGATTTACCCCGGAGCCTCGGGTGGGAACTCCGGAGCGCTACGCCGGGGAACCGGAGGGCTGCAGCCCGTTTCTTACGAACTGTTCTATCCTGTTTGCACTGCAGCCACACACTTTCGCTTCTGAAGCTGCTCGTGTGGCGTTCACGGTCAATCATTTGACTGGGAAAGCCCGACTGTGGGGCACAGCGGAATGGGAGCAACAAACACCCGCCTGCTCTTCGTTCCCCGCTTTTTCTGCGGAGCTGCGCAAGGTGTTTGGACCCGTGTCTGTGGGTCCAGACGCTGCAGGAGGACTATTGAACCTGAGCCAGGGTAATGGATCTATAGTGGATTATGCCATTGAGTTTCGCACCCGGAGCCGCCTCAGCAACTGGAATTCTGCGGCCCAGTGTGACGCCTATCTGCGTGGGTTGGCGGATTACATCAAAGATGAGCTTGTGTCGTTTGATTTGCCCAATTCACTGGATGGGTTGATTGAACTGACTTCCCGCATGGATCGGCGCATCCAGACACGGAGACGGGAGCGACGATCGGCGGAAGTTCAACATGCCTGGGCGCCCCGACGTCCGAGTTTGGCTGCGACTCCTCACCTCACTCCAGAGCCGCAACCAGGGGGGGATGAGCCCATGCAGGTGGGTCGCACCAACCTCACTTTGGAGGAACGTGAGCATCGCAGACGTCGTAACCTGTGTCTCTACTGCGGCCGGGCCGGCCATTTCGTTTCTCACTGCCCGGTAAAAGGCTCAGCAGTAATGGGGAACATACTGGTGAGCCAAACCCCTGGATTTGTTCCCACTCAGAGACCATTGAGCCACGCCAGGTTGCTATTGCCGGATAGCTCTCAGGCTCTTGCAGTTTTTATTGACTCTGGTTCGGACGCGAGTATTATGGATGAAGAGCTTATGCTGCAGTTGGGTATAGACCGGGTTCCCTTATCTCGCCCAGTTCCAGCCAACGCCTTAGACGGTCACCTGCTGGGGACAGTGACTCATCAGACTGTACCCGTTCACATGCTCCTGTCTGGGAACCATCACGAGACTATTCAGTTTCATGTTCTCCGGTCTCCACATATCCCGCTTATCCTGGGTTACCCATGGCTCCGCCGCCACAACCCTAACATTGACTGGGAGACGGGAGCCATTTTGGGATGGAGCCCCTCTTGTCATCAGATCTGTCTGAAACAGGCTGCCGCGCCTCAACGCTCGGGGAACCCCAGCCAAGTTCTGGATGTTACAGGAGTTCCACCGGAATATCTGGACTTCAAGGAAGTATTCAGCAAGTCGAGGGCTACTTCCCTACCACCACACCGGCCCTACGACTGTGCCATCGACCTGCATCCCGGCACCAGCCCTCCCAGGGGTCGATTGTACTCCCTGTCTGCTCCGGAAAGAGTTTCCATGGAGACTTATATCAATGACGCTCTGGCGGCTGGGATTATTCGCCCGTCCTCATCACCTGCTGGCGCAGGGTTCTTCTTTGTAGAGAAGAAAGACAAGACCCTAAGGCCCTGTATCGACTTTCGGGGTCTTAATAACATTACAATCAAGAATCGATACCCACTGCCTCTTATCTCTTCTGCATTTGAGTTGTTGCAGGGAGCAACCATATTCACGAAGCTGGACTTGCGTAACGCGTACCACTTGGTACGTATTCGCGAGGGGGATGAGTGGAAGACCGCCTTCAACACCACCTCGGGGCACTACGAGTACCTAGTCATGCCTTTTGGGCTTACCAACGCCCCTGCAGTATTCCAGGCGTTGGTAAATGATGTGCTCCGAGACATGTTGGACCGACACGTGTTTGTTTACTTGGATGACATCCTGATCTTTTCCAAGACACTGAAAGAACACGTGCACCACGTCCAGGCGGTTCTCAGGAGATTACTCGAGAACTCGCTGTTTGTTAAAACGGAGAAGTGCGAGTTTCACACATCCTCTGTCTCTTTTCTGGGATACATCGTGGGACAAGGGAGCATCGAGATGGATCCTGCCAAGGTTGATGCAGTCACTTCCTGGCCGGTTCCAGATTCCCGGAAGCGGCTACAACAGTTCCTCGGGTTCGCCAACTTCTACCGGAGGTTCATTCGTGGATACAGTACCTTGGCCGCTCCTCTCACAGCCCTGACCTCCTCTAAGGTCATGTTCCAGTGGTCCTCCTCGGCTGAGGAGGCATTCCAGAACCTTAAGGCGAGGTTCACCTCCGGCCCCATCCTCCGAGTACCCGATCCTGTAAGACAGTTTGTTTTGGAGGTGGATGCTTCTGATATGGGGGTGGGAGCCATCCTGTCTCAGCGAGCAATGGACAGCCAAAAACTCCATCCCTGTGCTTTCTTTTCAAAGCGTTTGACTCCAGCGGAAAGGAATTATGATGTGGGAAACCGGGAGCTGCTAGCAGTGAAGTTGGCTCTGGAGGAGTGGCGTCACTGGCTCGAGGGGACCAGTCAACCTTTCCTGGTGTGGACCGACCACAAGAATTTGGAGTACATCCGGTCGGCCCGCAGACTGAATTCCCGACAGGCTAGATGGGCCCTTTTCTTCACTAGGTTCAATTTCTCCCTCTCCTACCGCCCTGGTTCTCGGAACATTAAGGCTGACGCTCTTTCTCGTCAGTTTGGAGAGGGAGGTAACATTCCCAGGGGCTTGGACACCATCCTTCCGACTTCTCAGCTCGTCGCCGCCCTCATCTGGGAGGTGGAGGAGAGGGTCAAGGCTGCCCAGCAGGACCAGCCGGGACCCAGTGCCTGTCCTCCGAACCGCCTGTTCGTTCCGCAGACGTTGAGGTCTGATGTTCTCCAGTTGGCTCATAACTCCAGACTCACCTGCCATCCTGGGATCCAACGCACATGGGAGGTAGTCCAGCAAAGGTTCTGGTGGGCAACACTTAAGGAGGACACCAGGGAATTTGTTAATGCCTGCCCCGTTTGCAATCAGAACAAGTCTTCTCACCAAGCTCCTGCTGGTCTCCTACGACCTCTGCCTATCCCTCATCGCCCCTGGTCTCACATTTCTTTGGACTTTGTTACTGGTCTGCCACCGTCCAACGGACACACTGCCATCTTGACGGTGGTAGACCGATTCAGTAAGATGGCTCATTTTGTGCCGATACCCAAGCTCCCCTCAGCTAAAGAGACGGCAGAGCTGGTCCTGCTCCATGTGTTCCGGCTCCATGGGCTGCCTACTGATGTGGTTTCCGATCGTGGTCCTCAATTTACCTCGGTGTTCTGGAGGGAATTCTGCACGCTCCTTGGGGCCACGGTCAGTCTGTCATCCGGTTTCCATCCGCAGTCCAACGGTCAGACAGAAAGAAAGAACCAGGAGATGGAGACAACCTTACGATGTATAGTCTCCAAGAACCCAGCGGCCTGGGCTAAACAGCTGCTCTGGGTCGAGTACGCCCACAACACTCTGGTCAGTTCGGCCACCAAGCTGTCCCCATTTCAGTGTGCTTACGGGCTTCAACCCCCTCTGTTTCCGGCCCTGGAGAGGGAGGTTACCTGTCCGTCCGTCCAGGCTTTCATCCGTCGTTGTCGACAGACCTGGAATCAAGCCCGGAGAACTCTCGTCTGTTCGGCCAACCGGTACGCCTCCTCTGCCAACCGCCGACGTTCTGAAGCACCTGTCTACCAGGTGGGCCAAAAGGTATGGCTTTCCTCCCGGGATATTCCTTTACGGGTGGATTCAAAGAAACTTGCACCTAAATTCATTGGACCATTTGAGATTGTCAGAATAATCAATCCCGCAGCAGTAAGGCTAAGACTGCCTCGGACTCTGCGGATCCATCCCACCTTCCACGTTTCCAGGATCAAACCTGTCCGAGAGAGTGCCTTGGTTCCTACGATCCCTCCCCCACCACCCCCCCGGATGATTGACGGCGGGCCTACGTACACTCTCCGACGACTTCTTCGTTCCCGTCGCAGAGGAAGAGGAGTCCAGTACCTGGTGGACTGGAAGGGTTACGGCCCTGAGGAGAGGTGTTGGGTTCCAGCTCGTCATGTGTTGGACCCCCGGCTCATCAGGGAGTTCCATCGGCGTAATCCCGAGCAACCGTCTAAGACCGTCACGTTGACGGGCAGAGACACAGGGAGAGTCTCTCCTCTTACCGTCAGCTCGTCAGAGGAGGACAGCGAGGGGCAGGCTTCTGATGAAGATGCAGATTCCCACAGGGGGCAGGAGAGGGAGGCGGAAAGAACTTTTTCAGATGAGTACTAATCCCACCTCCCACCTTCATCTGTAGATTAGCATTTAGGGACGTCAGGAGCCGTCCATTAAGGGGGGGGTTCTGTCATAGTCTGCTCCATCATTCACCAGTAGTTTTCCATTCACCTGTCTCACCTGTTTTCCACACCCACTCGTTAACTCACTCTCTTTCTCTTCTGCACCCATTAGCTTCTGCCAGTATTTAAACTCGCACCTGACACACACTCTTTGCCAGATTGTACTTTGCCTCATGCTTGTCTCTCCCGCGTTCAACACTAGATTGCCTACCTGGTTCCGACCCTGCCTGTCCCCGACCTGCCTGCTCTGCCTGTTTCCTGATCCTGCCTGTCCCTCGACTATCCTGCCTGGCCTGTTATCCGACCCTGCCTGTATCCACGCTGACCGCCTCGCTTACTCCCTGACCCTCTGCCTGTCCCTGACTCACCTTCTGCCCGCTGTCCTCCGGTGCGTTATACTGCCCGGTTGGTATTCCTCCGATCCAGTGGAATCTCCAATAAAGGATATTACCAATTCTCCTTGGTTTCTCGAGTGCTGCATTTGGGTTCTCCTTAAGACTGTGACAACTGGACTCCTCACAGCAGTGAACTTCAGCTCAGGTACAAAGACTCTATTTGTCATACTGTACAAAGAATCAAGAAAGATATTGGTTTAAATGAATGAAGTATTGACTTTAATACACTGATATACATTCCATTAAACAATACTAAATACTAGATCACCTACACATCAGTTAAGTTGAGGGGTTTTTCCATGCAAAAAGTTACATTTAGATGTTAACAAGCAATATGATTTTGTCAGCTTTTTAATTTAATGTATTGAAGGCAAAGATATTTAACACATAGTGAGAACTGCTACTATTTATCTCTCAATATTGTCTGTAAAAAACGTGGTAAAAGTTATTCTTTCAGTGAGACAACAGAGCAAGCTTCTACAGTTGCACTACATTTTGTAACAGTTCAATATTATTTTGATAATAACATATATGTCAATGTTGATGAACTTCATACTGTTCATTCATAATCTGATTGCTCACTGTTGAATTAAAAACAAAAACATTACAATTACAAAATAATGATATCTGCAGCCCCTAAACACACAAACACACTGCTTTCATAAATAACACACTTGTTCTGCAATAATATGTTTTATGTTTCCTGTCATTTTTCTTAGGAAAGGACATGCCTGAAAGACACGACATTTTATCCTTCTCTGAGGGTCAAGAAGAACATCCAAGAAGAACATTAAAAGCTGATGCTATGAGATTTTAAGACCAGTTCACTAAGAAACTACTTTTATTGTAAAAACAGTCAGCTGATCGAATGAACCTATTTCCACATCTACTGTACACTCCATCAGCTGATTATTTCTATTTGCCTCACTTTATGAGCTTCACATCGCTTGTGCCTTGTACCACAGAGTTTGCAACATCACAAATAAATGGGGCCAATCTTCAGTCAGATGCGAATGTGTAATCTAACATTTTCAGTAAGAATAATGGACAAAAGGAATGCAAATACAAATACAATTTATTGAAATGTGAACCAAAAGTTAATCAAATGTTTTAAATAAAAAGCACATATGGACAGAAGGTGTAAACCTATTAAATGTATAAGTTGGACGTCAGAGTTGAACTCTGACGTCACTATCGAGCCGTTAGTGGCCTAGTTAACATTCATTTATTTATGCATATTTTTTAATATCTCCAGTTTTAAATGTGTGTCCTATAGTATACATTGAAATGATTTCAAAACCTGTTTACCCAAATAATTATAAAGGAGTGCCTTGGAAATATGTGTTTACATAAATTGTTACCAAACCGTTTGAGACCAACTGAGATAACTTAGACTAAAGTGAACTATCTAAACACTCAAGAGTCCTTTACCTCACTGAGCTGTAGTTGTCAGCCTCAATCCAACAACAATCCGCGGTACCGATGCTCGCCCTCTCTCTCTCTCTCTTGCTCGCTCGGAGGCTCGCTCGCACTTTGGCTGTGAGCTGCGGGCGCCTGATAAGTCAACATCCCTCACTTACAGCGCCCATCGTACAGGGCAAATGAAAAGTGTAACCGGGGTGAAAAGTGTGTTACCTTGACTTAATTATGAATGTTGTTACATCAAGGCTGAAAATTAGGATGAGCCAAACAGTTTTGAACCAGCACACCAGCGCACCCCCCCCCCCCCCCCCCCCCATATCTGGCGCCAATAGGCGACCGCTTATGCTTGCCAAAAACCGGCCATGCTTGTATTGGTCTTAAATCAGCTTTTCATTTTCTTCTTGCCCCTCGGAGAAAACGGTGAGGCAGTTGTGTCCTTCAGGTATATCCTTTCCTAACAGAAATGACAAGAAACATAAAACATTTGACATTATTGCAGAGTAAGTGTGTTATTTATGAAAGAGGTGCATTAGAGGGCTGTAGAAATAAATACAAAATTATTTCAATGTGTTTTTGAAATGCATCACTTTGTACTACAAAGATAATGAGATTATGAATGAACAGTCTGCAGTTAATCAACATTAACACTAACACTAACTGCAGTTAGGTGGACTAAGGTTTGCACCACTGCTTTTTGCAGATGATGTGGTTCTAATGGCTTCATCGGCCTGCGACCTTCAGCACTCACTGGATCGGTTCGCAACCGAGTGTGAAGCGGCTGGGATGAGGATCAGCACCTCCAAATCTGAGGCCATGGTTCTCAGCAGGAAACCGATGGACTGTCCACTCCAAGTAGGGAATGAGTCCTTACCCCAAGTGAAGGAGTTCAAGTATCTCGGGGTCTTGTTCTCGAGTGAGGGAACAATGGAGCGTGAGATGGGCCGGAGAATCGGAGCAGCGGGAGCGGTACTGCAGTCGCTTTACCGCACCGTTGTGACGAAAAGGGAGCTGAGCCAGAAGGCAAAGCTCTCTGTCTACCGGGCCATTTTCATTCCTACCCTCACCTATGGTCATGAAGGATGGGTCATGACCGAAAGAACGAGATCGCGGATACAAGCGGCCGAGATGGGTTTTCTCCGCAGGGTGGCTGGCGTCTCCCTTAGGGATAAGGTGACAAGTTCAGTCATCCGGGAGGGACTCAGAGTTGAACCGCTCCTCCTTCGCGTCGAAAGTAGCCTTTTTTACATGCAAACCTCATGTCATAATCTTTTTGATTATCCTTAAAAAAAGGTGCTGGATATCGCAGCCCTTACTGTATCTTATCAGTTGGATTGTGTATTATTGTAGTTGGGGTCTTTTTATTTTACTGTTATTTTGGAATCGTTTTTCATGAGACAGTGAAATTAAATATGTCCTGCCATATTCACATTCATTTGTAACACACACGTAAGGGTAAAAGACGAGCATCTTTAACAAATGTAATGCAATGAATAAGCTTAATTGTCACAGAAGCACACATAACGCCATATCTAACATTTAAACAAATAATTTCCTTGTCCCTAAAGCATTGACTACGCTATCGTCCTTAAATGCAGGCCTTAAGTTACATGTTCACGTTCTGCTGCCGCAATAAGTCGGTTTCTCCAGTGTAATGATACTAAAATGCTTAGTAAGTATTGGGAATAATATTAATAAAAACAACAACGTTTGGGTTCGTTCGTTTATTATGATGGTAACGTTAACCAGTAAACTTCAATAATCAACTCCAGCTCAACAAACCATAATGCAATACGCTACGTTAACGTTATTTCTGGAATCATCTGGAAATGTGAGATTCATATTTTTCAGATACACAGATCTTATAGTGAGGTTAATCTCCTATACAGTACGCTGCTCTTCAACACTACTGTGACGTTAGCTGTCTGCATCGTCAAGCATAGCTAATTTAAATCAACAATAACAATGCATACAGTTACCTAACTAGCAAACTAACTAATGTACGAGGATGACCTTATTATACCAACCTCACACAGAAGCCGTTTGTTCTAGTATAATCCTTCTTAATGTTTTACACTTCTCTAATATGTTTTAACTTGTATGCTACGGATAGCATCGTTAGCACAGGTGTAGCTTCCTCTCGCTCGTTAGCTGAATATAAAGACCAGTAAGAAATAAAGTGCTTGAATTTCATTTACCGAAGAAACTGCATTCAGGGACGGTCTGTTTTAACCAGACATTACACAATTATCCTTGTTTTTATTTATTTGTTTAATTCCATAATCTCAGGCTTTTTTGGCGTCCGTCAGGAACTGAATTTTAAAATTAAAATAACCGTAAACAGACTTAGACCTATAAGGGACATTTCGAGCACAGCCACTGAACTGATTACCCAAGATCCTCAGCTATGGTTTAAGCTCGCTGATTGGATGTTTTAGCCGCAATGCATGTAGGTGTTAATGCCATATCAAATCCGAAAAACATTTCTGAGTTTAGGATGGCCGAAGACACTATACTACTCATAATCCCCAGCTATCGTTTAGGACTATTGATAGTGATTAATCTTCAAGCTCTGGGATTGGATGTTGGAATGGCAGTGCGCCAAGGTCACGCCGAGCGTCAAACAGCTGTTTGAAATGGAACGAAACCACGCCAGACTATCCAAAACTGGAATCGAACGCTCCCACAGAACTACACATGCTGGCTATCAAGGCCGCCTTAACCTGCCATCAGGCCCTGGGGCTGATTGTAGGCCCCCTATTTAAACAACAAATCAAAGTCATTTCCTCGGCAGGCTCTGTGATCGCACTTCTCCACTCTGCTCTACGCGCACCTGGTCCTCTCCTCCAGATGAGTGACGTATCGGGCCTCCCTCATGTATTTGTCCGGTTGCCGTTGGCTCCCCTCCACGTAGCAAGTCCTCGTCGTCCTCTCCATCTCCTCCAACAGATAATGTCCCTCCTGTCTGTTTTTCCTCTCCCGCTACTCCATTGCTATCAGAACCAGACGGCCTACTTGGCTCAGAGGCCCCGCGGCCGGCACCGCTGCCGCTCGGTAGAACTCATCTGTCCTTCCTCCTCATCCTGGCCTACAGGTTTAAAATAACCTGTAAGCTTCGTTATGTTTTGTAATAGATGCTTGTCTCGAAACTCCTTTTCCCTCAACAATTTCCTTTTCTGAGCGCCACTCTCAAACTTTTTTTTCTCCGACATTTTCTCCTAAACAACCTTCATCTGTCACTCAATCACTCGCAATTTGAATAAATCACATGTGAAGCATATTCTCATTCTGATTGGCTGTTAAGTGGTGCCCACTGACTGTTTCGGAGTCATCATTTTTGAGAAAAATCTCTGGAATCCATCGATCTGATTGATTAGCGGAGCAAATGATCAAAATAGTACGGAGGGAAGATATTTTCGTTTGGATTACTAGTCTGGGGGAAGCTCACGAGTGTGTGTGTGTGTGTATACGTGTGTGTGTTTGTGTATTTTTGCGTTTGTGTGTATTGTGTTTGTTTCCCGGGGAAAACACTCACGAGAAACACCGGCTGTTTCAAGTTACTCAGTTCTCCGCTTGTAATTATGCCGTTACAAGCTTCAAAGTTGTATATATCATCTGAATTTGCCGAAACAAGTTTAATGTTCTGAAAGCTAAGACTTATTCATTTGAAATCAGATGAAAACAAACTGTAACGGACCCTGCCGTGTTATCTATAATGTCCAGTGTGCATCTAGACCGGGTGACGACACTACCTATTGACGCAGCAACCACTGTAAGTTATATTCTTGTTTAAATAGACTTCTCTGTTTCATTTATTCTACTCTGTATAATTGTTCTGTAGTTATTGTAGCTAAAACGGCGCTTTTGAGAGATTTTAAATCTCAGATCTGCTCAACCGAACCTGTTACACAGGTCTCAGTGGGTCACTCAACCCTGCATTACAATATAGGCAGGGACACTCTGCTGTCGCCCATCAGCTGTACACACACACTAAGACTGAATATCATGTTCTATTTGCAATTAAAGATTGATAATTGTGTGTATTGGGTTATTGAGAAGAGACTAGAGAGTGCTAGACATTTTTTTGGGTGGAGAGGGCCTTTTATCAGTCATTAAAGTATTAAAGTTAAAGCAATGATTAAAAGTTTAACTATTCCGGGCTTTGAACCAGCTGCGCGGAGGACATCGCTGAATCCTGGCCGCCGGCTCTATCCACTGGGCTATCTATTCCTTAGACCATTCGAAGTGTTTTTATATTACACATTTTCTTTTTGTTCACAGCTTCTCCACATTTCGAAGTGTTTCACGAGCCATAACGACCTATCTTTCTTCCAGGCTTGCTCTATAATGATCCAATTCAAATGCAATGCCAACAACAACTCAACAGCAACAACGCAAACTACGACAACAACCCACACATTGTGCATTGTTTAGAGCGGTTATAAAGTGTTGAAGCGCTCAAATTCGAAACTGTTTCAACCTGTCACCTGTCAGAATTGAGACGAGGCAGTGCATTGCATCGCGTAAATGGACCGTGAACCAGTCAAGTGATTCATTCAGGAAATGAAGCAGTTGCTGTTTCGACCGTCACATGTCACGTGATTTGAAGCAGGCGAACCACTTGGACAATTGTGTCGGAAATAGGTATAAATAAATATAAATATGTATATATATATAGAACTATAAATAAATATGTGTATATATATATTAGGGCTGTCAAACGATTACATTTTTTCGAACTATGTCCAAAATATGCCATTTATTTATGTATATTGTTGTGGGAATGGAAAGATAAATGAAAGAAGGTGGATATATCCATTTAACATACAGTATCTATGTTTATTATAACATTTTTTCTGCGTGTCAAAATGAAAGACAACCCACACACCTATCAATCATCAACCCGTGGGGTCTTAATTCATTACGTGTTGATTTATATCAACGGGGGAGTACTTCAGGAAAGTCGACAGAGGGGGGGCGCTAGTGGAGTACTTCGTGACCACAGAGTGTGAACGTTGTGATCAGCTGTTTTAGCGCAGTTCTCCAGTGAAGGGGGGAGTCTCCCTCCGCAGCCGGTTGGCGTAGTTTTGGCACAATTCCGTTGTACAAACCGACGTTAACAGCAGCCCTGTCTGTGCACACGGAGACCGACTCTGTCGTCCGGTGATCTAACCGCCTTCTGGAAAAGCTTCACAAGTACGTCGGTACGCAAATGCGCTTTGTGACACAAGTGACGGTACGCATTTTAGATTACGCACATAACCTGCATACCAGTTATGTGCACCCCTGTACTACAGCAAAAGTATTCTCCGTCGGGACTTCCTGCAAAAACACCACGCCGTTATCAAAGATGTTCTATTGAGAAGACGATCACTACGTGACAAAAGTTTTCAAAACCGTGGCTACTGAAATCAATCTTATTAACGGCTGTCTGTGCAATTTACTCCGCAGACTTTATTTTGCTTACTTTAACATCGTTTTTCATGGTGGGGCTAAGCCATTTCTTGGTATGGGTGTAGCCTACCCCAGTCATACCCTGGCGCTGCCACTGGTGGCACGTATGGGGCGGGCCATTCTGCACATGCGTTAAATGCGTTAAATATTTTAACACAATTAATTCAACAAATTAATTACCGCCGTTAATGCGATAATTTTGACAGCACTAATATATATAGAACTATAAATAAATATGTATATATATACAGGGATGCAAACTCATCAGGTATGAAAAAGGTGACAAGGATCCAAGCCCCCAAACCCCACGGAATATCGGCTTTAAAATTAAGAATAACAGAGGATTTTAGCAGTCAGAACAGCTAAAGCAGCAGTGTTAATAATAACAGAAACGCCAAAGCGTCACATCTAATAGAAATATATAAAAGCATTTATTTTAATTGTGTAGCAGTCAGTTTATAATTCTGGCAGCACTGTTGAGCATTTTGAAAATGTATTTTCATGCCTCTGTGCAAGGCTTAGTCTTTCTATCTTTATAGCCACTGGTGTAAAGTAACTAAGTTCATAAACTCAAGTACTATACTTGGGTACAATTTTGAGATACTTGTACTTTATTTAAGTATTTCAATGTTTTGCTACTTTGTTCTTCTTCTCCTCTACAGTTCAGAGGTAAATGGTATTTAATCCCTTTACAGATCTGGATGAATGATGTGAAATATAATCAAGTGTTGAATCAGACTTTAGTTCCACCTGGAGTAAATCCACAAGCTACCCTGCAGTATACAAAGTCATTCAAACTAGCTGCACCTTTACCAGCTTTGAGAACACTTTAATGATCAATCATTATAAAACATATCATATATATTATTCTGAAATGGACCAATCTGCACAATGACTACTTTTACTGGCGTTATTTTCACTATATTTTGATGCTAATACTTTTATACTTTTACTTGAGGAACATTTTGAATGCAGGACTTTTACTGTAACAGAGTATTCCTACACTCTGGTACTCTATTTTACTCAAGTACAAGATCTGAGTACTTATACTTTTACTGTCGCTACTTTAACTATATTTTGATGATAATACTTTTGTACTTTTATTTGAGGAACATTTTGATTGCAGGAGTGTTCCTACACTCTGGTACTTCTACTTTGACTCAAACCTGAGTACTTGTACTTTTACTCAAGTACAAAATTTGAGTACTTATACTTTTACTAAAGTACAATATCTGAGTACTTCTACTTTTACTCTAGTACAAGATCTGAGTACTTCTACTTTGACTCTAGTACAAGATCTGAGTGCTTCTACTTTTACTCAAGTACAAGATCTATACTTATACCACCTCTGTATATAGCCTATGAAAAAAAACTAGAAAACGAAGGCTAAAGCTAACGTTAGCAGATAGTGACAATGTATGCTAGTTAGCCAGCTCAATGGTAATATTACTTTTTGTATTGTCTATATCATTTGTATCTGTATAAGTCCCTTTTGTGAGGGCAAAAAAAAAAAAAACAACAATAAAAAGTTGGTCACAAAAATAACGGTAATATTGCGACAGAAACACTTTTCAGTGCACATCACGCTCTGCCACTCTGACAGGGAGCCCCGCTTTGAACACCTGAACGGCCCGTTCTAACAGCTGTTCACCAGCGGTCCAGTCTGTGCCACAGTGACTCCGGACCACACAGTTAATATTAACGAACGCAGGTAATGTAGCTGCTGAAGCTAGACCATCATCGCGGCCGCAGATTACTCCGGGTCCCAGACCCCCCCCCATACCCCAAAAACATTTGTATTGCAGATCTACATGAATCACACACATGACCTATTTTAGATTCAAAACGGCGAATTTCGCCGAAAGGTGACAAGTTTGCATCCCTGTATAAAGAACTATAAATCCCTGTATAAATAAATATAAATATATATAAATAAACTGTATGTATCATGAATATCATTTACAAATAAAGATGGATGAATGCGTGTATTGTGTTATTGAGGAGAGGGTTCTGGGAAAATATGGCATAGATTATGGTGCGCTTGTGTAACTTTGGCAGGGGGTGTTCATGTGGGATGGGGAACACTCAAAGATTTTTATTCAGGAACATTAATTTTTCAACAGTTTTTGGATTGAGCCGATTTCTTTTCTTGCTTACAATTTCCCCGCATTTTGAAAACACTCGCTCAGATGGAACCGATGATGCTGGCATGCATACAAATTGTTTCGCCAGTTTGAACAGATTGGGATACACATTTTGATGGTCCACCCAGTATGCCAGTGGGTCTTTCGATCTTTCCAGCGGTGGATCAGTCATGTACCGATGCACCTCCACTGTAGCATCTGCTGTGGCATTCCTTGCCGTCCTCGCTTCAGAAGCATCTCTGTCCAGAGTTTCCCAAAGGTTAAGACCTGAAAGACAAACATGACTGTAATCATCAGTACTGAAAGGTTTCAATGTGTATCCTTTTTTACTTATACTTATTTTGTCCTGCATTTTATCAATTAACTATTTATAACATTACCTGTGGATGATGGATTGTCAACATTTGCTGGTACCGGTTGAGCTGATGTGGAGGGCTGTTCTTCTGTAGGTGTGTCAGGTTGTGCGTTTTTCCTCAGTTGTGTGCAAAATGCTGTCAGTCGTTTACTTTAACTGATGCCGCTGCCTGTACTTGATTGTAGAATCCAATAGTTTTGAATCTAGGATCCAACAGTGTTGACAGGGTCAATGCAGTTTGGCTTTCGGTGGTGTCAAACTTGTTTTGCATATTTGACACTATGTTCTGTCCCAGTAGTTTTGCTGTGTCGTGGCTTGTTTTTCCAATTGTGTGAACATTTACATTTTCGTCATTGGGATGATCTTGGATCCTGAGACTCTCTTCTCCTCGGAGAGTTCCACTGTTGCCTGGAAAAAGGGGGAGAGCAATTGCAGGCATCTGCTGTTTCATAGTCTTCAGAGGACAGAGGTCTCACATCTGTTTTCAGCGTCGCAAGAGCTGCCCCCACTGACTGCCTCTCTTTAAAAAGGCGTTGTAGCATTAGGTAGGTGCTGTTCCAGCGGGTGTCCACTTCCTGAATAAGCTTCAGCACAGGGCGATTCATCTGCTCCTGAACTTCTCTGAGCTCCTCTTTTGCTGTTGTGCTGGTTTTAAAGAACGTGACTACTTTTCTAGCCCTTGTGCGTAGGTCTTGTAGGCCAGGAGTTGCATCCAGAGATTTCTTCACCACTAAATTTAGTGAATGAGCAAAGCAATGTGCATGTCTTAGATTTAAACTTCTGACAGAGGCAACCATATTTGCTCCTGCATCCGTCACAATTGAGGTCTCATTGAGGCCCATTCCTCCATGAGAGACCTCATTGCAGCAGTGATGTTAACCGCTGTATGAGCTTCAGGGAAAGGCAGCACTCCCAAAAGCACTGTGGCCAGCTTCGCAGAGTCATCCACATAATGGCAGGTCACGGCTAGATATGCGTCTATATTAATGGAGGTCCACATATCAGCAATCAGGCTCACAGCCTCTACCCTCTGCATGACAGCCTTGGCCTTCGTCT
Organism: Pseudochaenichthys georgianus; assembly: GCF_902827115.2. NCBI lineage: Eukaryota > Metazoa > Chordata > Actinopteri > Perciformes > Channichthyidae > Pseudochaenichthys > Pseudochaenichthys georgianus. The sequence goes on along the minus strand of NC_047507.1, from coordinate 33,682,313 downwards.
TCTCCTCCTCATAGCGCTTGACCACCATCTCCTTTAGAACCCGTCTGGATGGAAGAGTGTATCTAGGATCAAGCAAGGCCACAAGCTCCTTGAAGCCACAGTCATCCACGATGGAAAAAGGCTGCGAGTCTTTCACCACCATATTCACAAGAGCCCCATCCAGCTCTTGCTTCCGGTCCACTAAGACAAAGAAATAAAGAATAAAAACAAAACCCAAAAAAGCAAATAAGGATTTATGTGAAATTGCACTCAAAGGAAGCAGACTTGTGAGTCATGGAATACAGTCATAGCATATTGTGTTAGTGTTACTAGTTAATAATAATATAATACATTACATACCATGTATGTTCCCCTGGTTCACAGCAGCTCCATGTTTGGCAGTGAAGTGCCTAATCATGGAGGAAGTATTCCCATGATACTTCAGTTCAGTTGAACACACCAAGCACTGGACCTGTAGAGAAAGGCATTTGTAAATAAAAATGCAATTTTAGTCTATAAAGCTATAGCCTAATGGCTACATTGATCATATACATAATTGTACTTTAATGCTACTTAATATAGATTTGAGATAAACCATAGCTATAATACTGTAGTTGACCTACCTTATCATGCGCAATCAGATTGAAGTGATCCCACATCCCAGAACGACCTCTCTTCCTGGCTGGCTCCATAATGATCCAAACGCAATACTAACACATCAACAGCAACAAGGCAAACTACGACGACAATCCCACAGATTGCCAAATTGTGCATTTTTTTGAGCGGTTATAAAGTGTCACTTACTAAGTGAAGCTCAAATTCAAACAGTTTCAACCAGTCAGAATCGAGACGAGGCAGTGCATTGAATCACCTGATTGGACGGCGAACCAGTGAGTTGATTCATTCAGGAAATGAAGCAGTTGCTGGTTCGGACGTCACATGTCACATGATTTGAAACAGTTGCTGCTTCGGACGTCACATGTCACATGATTTGAAACAGTTGCTGCTTCGGACGTCACATGTCACGTGATTTAAAGCAAGCTTCGAAGCACTGCTTCTATTGAATAGGAAGTCCAGGGTTGAAGCTCCGTTCGAAGCTTCAGTGTCAAACTGCCATCACTACTAAGTACCACTGGTGTTTTATTTTTATTTGATTTAGTTTTCTAGCCCCTCATGCTATAATCATGTGTATTTTCTCCATTCCTGTTCATGTGTCTTCTCGCAATTATCACTGGCTCTGTGTATCTCCTAATCGCTATAACCGGCCTGCTCTCGTCTATCCCACGTGCTCCACTGAGATCCAACATCTATTTTCAGGTGGCATGTGGAACTGCCAGTCAGCTGTTCCTAAGGCTGACTTCATCTCTGGCTACACCTCCCTGCAGTCTCTGGATTTCCTTGCTCTCACTGAGACCTGGATTACTCCATCCAACACATCCACCCCAGCAGCTCTCTCCACAGCATATTCCTTCTCCCATACACCCAGACCCACTGGCAGAGGAGGTGGCACTGGTCTCCTGCTCTCTCCCAAATGGAGCTTTTCCCTCTTCAAGCTACCTAACTTCACTCCTTCCACCTTTGAATTCCATGCTGTCACAGTAACCCATCCTATACAATTAACCATTGTTGTTCTCTACCGTCCACCAGACGCCTTGGGGGACTTCTTGGAGGAATTAGATAATCTCCTCTCACACATCCCTGAAACTGGCCCTCCCGCTGTACTTCTCGGAGACTTCAACCTCCAGACGGGGAAGATAGACGAACTAACATCTCTGTTAACCACCTTTGCTTTCTCATTGTCTCCATCCCCACCGACTCATAAAGCTGGCAATGTCCTTGATCTCATATTCTCAAGGAACTGCGCTACTTCTAACCTCTCTGTAAACCCGCTCCACACATCCGATCACTTCTTCATTTCATTCTCTCTACCCCTTTCCAAACATAACGAACTAATCTCTTCTCATCCTGCACCTGTCCGCCGTAATCTTCGTTCCCTCTCCCCCTCTACCTTTGCCTCATCGGTGCTCTCAGCCATCCCTTCCTCTGACTCGTTCCAACTTCTGCCTCCAAACTCTGCTGCAGAAACTCTCCTCTCTACTCTCTCTTCCTCTCTGGACTCTCTCTGTCCTCTCACATCTCGGCAGGCTCGTCAGTCCCCTCCTGCTCCCTGGCTAAATGACGCACTGCGTGCTAATAGAACCATCCTTAGGGCAGCAGAGCGGAAACGGTGGAAATCCAAACACCATGACGACCTCCTAACCTATCAGGCTCTCCTCTCCTCTTTCTCTGCTTCGATCTCTCAGGTAAAAAGCACTTTCTTTCAAGATAAGATTCAATCTTCCTATTCCAATCCCAAAAAACTATTTTCCATCTTCTCCACCCTCTTGGACCCCCCCAAAGCCCCTTCCCCCTCCTCCCTTCTGTCAAGCGACTTTGTTATCCACTTTGAAAACAAGGTTCTTTTTCTGACTCACCGCTGGGTCACCAGACCCAGGGGCGCCGCCAGGGATTTTGGGCCCCATGGAAAGATATCACATTGGTTACTTAAACATTTTTTTCTTTATGTTCTAAAATAGTTTGAGCCCCTGTCAGTCACAGGCCCTTAGAATCGTCCTAACTTTTCACCCCCTTACGGCGCCCCTGACCAGACCCTCCTTTCACCCACACACTAACCTCACCAAGTGAGGTTCTTACCCTCATTACCTCTGCCCGCCCTACCACCTGTCCTCTGGACCCTATCCCCTCAAACCTCCTTCAGACTATCGCTCCTGATATTCTACCGTTTCTCGCCCATTTCATCAACACTTCTCTAACTTCTGGTCACTTTCCAAACAGTCTCAAGGAGGCAAGAGTAAACCCTCTCCTAAAGAAACCCACTCTCAACCCGTCTGATGTTATAAACTACAGGCCTGTCTCTCTACTCCCGTTCCTGTCTAAAACACTTGAACACGTCGTCTTTAAACAACTCTCCTGTTAGCTCCTTCTGGAACAACCTTCTGGATCCGCACCAGTCTGGTTTCAAGGCAGGTCACTCCACAGAAACTGCTCTCATTGCTGTCTCTGAGGAACTGCACACTGCTAAAGCAGCATCCCTATCCTCTGTCATCATCCTGTTGGACCTGTCTGCTGCATTCGACACGGTGAATCATCAGATCCTCCTTCTCACTCTTCATAAACATGGAGTTTCAGGCTCTGCACTTTCCCTCCTCACCTCATACCTCAAAGACCGCACCTACAGGGTAACTTGGAGAGGGTCCGAGTCCGACCCTTGTCAATTAACTACAGGGGTCCCTCAGGCTCTGTTCTTGGTCCCCTCCTCTTCTCCCTGTACACAAACTCGCTCGGATCTGTCATTAGCCCGCATGGTTTTTCATACCACTGCTACGCTGACGACACCCAATTAATTCTGTCCTTTCCCCGCTCAGAGACCCAGGTCGTCGCACGCATCTCTGCTTGTCTAGCTGACATCTCTCAGTGGATGTCTGCTCATCACCTCAAGCTCAACCTTGACAAGACTGAACTGCTTTTCCTTCCGGGAAAAGATTGTCCCACTCTTGACCTGACAATCAACATCGGCACCTCTGTTGTTTCCCCGACTCAAACTGCAAGGAATCTGGGTGTGACCCTAGATAACAACCTGTCCTTCACTGCAAACATCGCTGCTACAACCCGCTGCTGCAGATACACGCTTTACAACATCAGGAGGATGCGTCCCCAGCTGACCCAGAAAACAACGCAGGTTCTGGTCCAGGCTCTCGTCATCTCACGCCTAGACTACTGCAACTCCCTCCTGGCTGGTCTACCTGCATGTGCCATCCGACCTCTGCAGCTCATCCAGAATGCAGCGGCTCGTCTGGTCTTCAACCTTCCAAAATATTCCCACACCACTCCGCTCCTCCGCTCACTTCACTGGCTTCCAGTAACTGCTAGAATCCACTTCAAGACACTGGTACTTGCGTACCATGCTGCGAATGGATCTGGCCCTTCCTAGATCCAGGACATGGTTAAACTGTACACCCCAGCGCGTGCACTACGCTCTGCATCAGCCAAACGACTCGCTGCACCCGCATTGCGAGGGGGACCCAAGTTCCCATCAGCAGAAACACGTGGGTTTGCTCTTCTGGCTCCAAAATGGTGGAATGAGCTCCCTATTGACATCAGGACAGCAGAAAGCCTGCATATCTTCCGGCGCAGACTGAAAACTCATCTCTTTCGACTCCACTTCGAGCGATAGAATTACTAACAAAGCACTTATATACTAATAAAGGACTGGCTTATCTATAGCCAGTTACGTAGCACTTGAAATGTCTGGCTCTATGAAACCTGATGTACTTATATGATTCTGTTTTCTTCAAGGTTGTGTCTTCCTGGTCGAATGTACTTATTGTAAGTCGCTTTGGATAAAAGCGTCAGCTAAATGCAATGTAATGTAATGTAATGAGTGATTACTATACGCCTTAAATTAATAATTTCAGTGGAGGGAGGGGAAGCGGCGCTGTTGAACAGCAAAGTGGCGAGGGAGAGCTGTCTTCTTCCCTTTACAAGCTTCAAACATTTATTTATCTTGTGATTTTGGAAATAAAAGTTTAATATTCTGAAAGCCAAGACTTTGTTTATTTAAAATAAAAAATAAAACACCCGAAATAAATATATATATATATATTTTTTTTTTTTATTGGCTCATGATAGGCCCCCAATCTCCGTAGGCCCCTGGGCTTCAGCTCAGGTCAGCCCGTGCATTAAGGCGGCCCTGCTGGCTATTGTGTTTTCGTTTTTCCCACAATTAGAAGTTGCCAGTATTAAACACATTGGTGTTATCAAATGTAAAACATATAATTAATAAATGGGTGAAAATCGCTTGTGTCCATAATGCGCAGCATTAATATATACCCACATGACAGCTCATTGTTACTTTGTAATTCTACTCCACTACAATTCAGAGGTTAACCTGGTATTTTTACTCCACTGCATTTATTTAAGTTACTTTGCAGATTCTGATTAATGATGTGAAATATAAACAACCCTTAAATCAGACTTTAGTTACACCTGAGTAAAATTCAGGGAAGGTGATTGTCAAGTGCCAACAATCAGGAGAGATATTTTGCACATCCCTTTCAAGATTTCAAGATTTTCTAAGGTTTATTGACATCATCATATGCACAACTATGGTGTAGTTATGCAATGAATGAAAAACTTGGGTCGCAGCTGAGGTTCCTCAACAATGCATTACAAGACATCTATCAATATGTGTGTATACCTCCACCATTAAACTGTCATATTCTGCACATTGCTTATACTATTTACATACATAAGAGTGTAATTCATATGTATAATATCAGTTAAAATAAGTGCTTCAACATAGTTAACATTGCAGGAAAGCAATATATTAGACGTTAAGTACTTTGTCAGGCTTTTTTATGTTTTGCACCTCCTCCTATTAATATCTTTGTACATCCAGCACTAAACTGTTTTATTGTAGAGATCACTTACAGTATCTTCTTGATTTTTTATATTCTATATTTCTATCATTGACTTTCTACTTTCCCCCTATGAAAGTATGTACTCTTAATATTTGTTTCATCAAATATAACACAAAAACAATAATTCTTGTGCTTTAACCACTAGGCGGTGCACACAAGGTACACACAGCCATAATAACTTTGTATTATTAGTGTAGGACACTTATGTATGTACACCATCTGAAGATGTGTAGTTTTATTCATGTTTTCACATAATTTTACAGCATATTGCTATACTATTTCAGATTCAGTATTTACATTCTTATATTCAAAGAAAATCAGTAATATTTTTTTTTAAGTTTTTCGGATTTGATATGGCATGAACACCATATCCCTACATGCATTGCGGCTAAAACATCCAATCAGCAAGCTTAAACCATAGCTGAGGATCTTGGGTGATCAGTTCAGTGGCTGTGTATCGCAATGATGCTACGTCTGTTTCCGGTTATTATTATTTTGAAATTCAGTTCCTGACGGACACCAAAAAAGCCAGAGATTATGGAATTAAACCAATAAATAAAAGCAAGGATAATTGTGTGTTATTGGTGAGTAAATAACAGTGTTATTTAGAAAAGAATAACAAATTAGAAGGAAAAAAAGATATAATAATCGTGGCTTGATATTGAGTAAGAACATGTTTTTATGAACCCCACAGCTTCCGGTCTTCCAAGACCCGAACGGACAAAAAGACGTGCTGCAGGCACGAAACATACTACCAATAGAAATACATTGCTTTTAAAATCGTTCTGTGTGACACGAAAAAAAGGGGGAAATCGTGAACACGAATCAATAGATTAAATGTCGTGACTATAACACGAAATGCCGTGAGACTGGGTTGAAAAATGGTAAGACCTAATATAACTAAAAGGGTTGCGTTATAAAACAATTCACCCCCCACACAGTAGTCATGAAGGGGTATCTAACTATACAGAGAATGTTTTTTTTAACCACGATGTAAACATGTTTATTCTGAAATAACACCCTTCTGCTCCTACTGGCCACTACATGAACTGCAGTTTGAGGCACTTCCTTATTGGCCTCCCGGCTCTGCCCCAGAGTTTGCCGCTTGAGTCGGACCCAAGTAGACGGAAGGAATGAGGTATTTGCGGTCTACAATGACAAAGAGACTGTGAAGTTTGGCTGTACTCAGCATTGAATCAAAACGCACAAATAAGTTTGTGAGGCGTTTTGCTGAACAACATGGTAATCGCCACATTCAGCTGTAATAGGCATGCCAACATAAAAAACTGTTAAGATGATGACCTTACGTGTGTAAATATTTTTTTTTCTTTGTGGGGGTCTGGCCGCAAAAAACAGTTTTAAGTCCTGAGAAAGTCAAATAAGACGGTGTGTAAAACTACACTGCCCGTCCAAAAAAAGTAACCACTTTGAGTTAACTAGGCCAGTAGGTAAGGACTTTCCACTGGATAATAATTCCCCTGTATTATAGCAACAACAACAATAGCAGCAATAATAATTGGGAGGGGGGGGGCGCGGCTGTTCTCATGTTCTCTGAGGGGAGGCTCACCTTCCCACACTTTGAAAACCCCTGGTATAGACGATAGGAGCTGATTTTTGGACTATTCGACTGCAGCCTTAGTCTTTTGAAACTAGAGGAAGATAAGGAGGACTTTTACAAAAAAAGTTATCGAGATTTTTGTCCAGAAGGATAGGCAAATGGACTTCATCTTCAAGTCAAGGTAAGACCACAATTGTAATGAAAATGGGTTCTTACTAAAAGAGAACAATGAAACTACATTTTTTGGGTATCCTTTTGTTGAACGGTCTGTTTAAAATTAATCGAAACATCAGACTAAAAAAGCTTTTGAAAACAGAATATTTCGATCAAGGTCAAAATACAATATTTGTAAATCTGACTGAAATAGTCAGTGCCTCACCAGCCATGAACGTCACCGCATGTATGTTAGGGCTGTGCATCTTCACTGGTCTCACGTTTCGATTACGATTATCCTGTCAACGATTCGATTCGGTTCGATATCCCGGTGCATTACGGTGCATCACGATGCATAACAATGAGTTGCATCCTCAATTTTCAATATTACTGTATGGATACTTTTTCATCAATGAATACAATCAGTCAGATAAATATGAACTTTTTTTATTTTATAGAAAGTACATTACAAATCGATCAAACCACTTCTTTGTCTTCTGCTCTATAACATGGCATATCTTAAAAGTGCCAAACATCATTATGAGTGTGCCAACGGGTATCATTGAACTACCATGTGTGTCATATCAACATGTTTATTAAATTGAAATGAAATAAATAGTGTAGGCCTGGCCTACCTATAGTGTAAAAAAAGGTAAATCCACAAAAACAAAACATTCTGCAGTGCTGTAATCTATAACAATGTTTTCAAATAGCAGCACTGGGCACTTTCTGAATGTGCCAAACAACAAAAACATGACTCACTGCTCAGCATTTGGGAATATGTAGGTTCTTCTGCAAGAACACTAGTTGATCCACATGTTCTGGTTTGAGAGTGCTTCTTTTTGCAGTGACCACATCTCCTGCAGTGGAGAAAACTCGCTCTGCAGACACACTTGTGCCTGGGATACACAAGTATCGCTTTGACACCTGTGAGAGGAGGGGAAATGTGATCTCATGGACACGCCACCAGTTCAAAGGGTCCTCAGTCATAGGGAGAGATGATGCTTTACAGTATCTCTATTTCCTCCTCAGCAATGGCATAGGGGATCTTGGGTTCCGCTGTACCTTCAGTGTCAGTGAAAGACCGTCCCAGCAAACTCACGAGCAGTGATGATGAGGCCTTTCTTTTGGGAGCAGGAGGGCCGTCAATCACTTCTGTCCTCCTGAGTGTCCTCTCATTCTATGTTTGAACAAAAGAATAGAAAATAGCATTAAAATAGCAGTTAGCACTTTCTCAGTCAATGCAAAAGCTCACATCTATTCTTCAGTCTTATAGACTGCTCAACCACCACACATAATGCAATAACTATAACCATTCTCACACATACACACACTTTTAAATTCACTTTATATACTATTTTTTATATCAATATTTTTAGCTATTTATTCCCCGTATGATTGTATGTTGTCTGTCCTATTGCCGTGTTTTTTAGCGTTATGTATTTGTCTGTATTTTTTGCACACCGGGACAGAGTTGCACTCTGAATCTCATTATACTCTGTGTATAATGACAATAAAAGGCTTTAACTTAACTTTAACTATAGAACGTTTTCACTCATTGTAGCTACTATTATTAATATTGTAAAGTTTGTTTTTATTTTATAAGTTTACATGAAACATGGTGAAAATACCTCCAAGGATGCAGCCTCCTCAGTCACTCCTCTGTAGATCTCCAATCTCTCCTCCACTGTTAGAAAAGGCAGTCCCTTAAAACGGGGATCCAGGGCAGAGGCTGTATGAAGGATCTTCTTTTCTGCCTCACCGTTGTACCTCTTCAGGAGATATGTTGTGATGGCATTCTTGATCGCGTGGATCATCGGTGAGTCTCCAATGGTGCCTGTCATGTTCTGGAGGAGTTGTGCAATTATTGGAGCAATGAGAGACACAGTTGGATTGCTCTCTTCTGACATCAGAGTGGTTGCATCCTTCATTGGCTTTAATGCACTCACAGCGTCCTCTGCATTTGACACATCTGTTTCTGTTACGGTAGAGCGAAGGAAGCAGGTAGGACCCAAATGCAGATTAAAGTGAAAATAATTCCTTTATTTCAAGGCTATATATATATATATATACATACACAGGCTGAACAGAACACTCACCGAGGACAAGCCAAATCACAAGACGAACCGACATTGAACACTGGGAGACAGGGGAATTTAAACACAGGGTAACTAGACACAGGTGGGAACAATCAGGGGTGGGGCCAACACTGATGAGCACAGGAGACACACAAGGAGTGACAGGTGAAAACAATCAGACAACTAGACACACCAGGGAACTAACGACGGGAGGAAAAACACAGGGAAAAGCACCAGACAATATACAAGGAGGAAAATACCCATAACCAGACATACAAAACTACAAACGTGACAAAACATGAGAATCCTGACAGAACCCCCCCCTCAAGGGACGAATTCCAGACGTCCCTAAAATAAACCCCCCACAAAAGTCCAAAACCTCAAGCAGGGTGGGTGGAGGGGGTCCGGAGGAGGGACGCAAAACTAGGGCCACCAGGGTGGGTGGAGGGGGTCTGGAGGACGGGACTGAACTGACCGCCCAGGGGCACGGCAGAGGACCAGGAAGGGGTCTCGGGCGGACGGCCCGGGGGCAAGGCAGAGGACCAGGAAGGGGTCTCGGGCGGACGGCCCGGGGGTAAGGCAGAGTCCAAAAAGGGGGATTCGGGCGGACGGCCCGGGGGCAAGGCAGAGGACCAGGAACGGGTCTCGGGCGGATGGCCCGGGGGTAAGGTAGAAGCCGAGAAGGGGGACTCGGGCGGACGGCCCGGGGGCAAGACAAAGTCCAAGGTGGGGGTTATGGAGGGGCGAAGGCCACCGCGGCCGGGAAAGTCAGGGGGCCGGGCTCGAGGGCGAAGGCCGTGACTCTCAGGGGCCAGGGATCGAGGGTGAAGGCCGTGGCTCTCAGGGGACCGGGATTGAGGGTGAAGACTCCGGCTCTCAGAGGGCCGGGCTCGAGGGCGAAGACCGGACAGCTCCGGAGGCCCGGGCAGGAACCGGAGGCCGGGCAGGAAAGCGCTGATGGGACAGCTCCGGAGACCGGGCAGGACCCGGTGTCGGCCGGACAGAAACCGGAGCCGGTCGGACAGGCTTCGGCAGGATCCCCCACGGAAGTGGACCAGGAGTTGGCAGGAACCCCGGCGAGACAGGTGATGGACATGGGGCTGGCAGGGCCCCCGGTAGAACCTCCAACGGCACGGGATATAGGGTTGGCAGGACCCCCGGCAGGGGAGTAGATGGCGGGACCTCCAACGACACAGAACACAGGGTTGGCAGGACCCCCGGCAGAAGAGTAGTCTGCGGGACCTCCAACGGGACAGGACATAGGGTTGGCAGGACCCCCGGCAGGGGAGTAGACGGCGGGACCTCCAACGAGACCGGACCTAGGGTTGGTAGGACCCCCGGCAGGGGAGTGGACGGCGGGACCTCCAACGAGAAAGGAGAAGGAGCTGGCAGGCCCCCCGGCAGGAGAGTAGACGGCGGGACCTCCAACAGGACAGGACATGGAGCTGGCAGGACCCCCGGCAGGAGAGTAGACGGCGGGACCTCCAACGGGACAGGACAAAGGGTTGGCAGGACCCCCGGCAGGAGAGTAGTCGGCGGGGCCTCCAACGGGACAGACATACGATTGGCAGGACCTCCGGCAGAGGAGTAGTCGACGGAGCCCCCAACGGGACAGGACCCGGAGTAGGGACCCGAGAGGAGACTCGAGAGGGGAACCAAGGGGGAACTCGAGAGGGGACTCGAGAGGGGACTCGATAGGAGACTCGAGAGGAGACTCGAGAGGGGAACCAAGGGGGAACTCGAGAGGGGACTCGAGAGGGGACTCGAGAGGGGACTCGAGAGGAGACTCGAGAGGGGAACTAGAGAGGGGACTAGAGGAGGGACTAGAGAAGGGAACTCGAGAGGGGACTCGCGAGGGGAACTAGAGGAGGGACGAGAAGAGGGACTAAAGGAGGGACTAAAGGAGGGACTAAAGGAGGGACTAGAGGAGGGACTAGAGGAGGGACTAGAGGAGGGAACTGGAGAGGGAACTCGAGAAGTGACTATAGGAGGGACTAGAGATGGGACTAGAGAAGGGAACTCGAGAGGGGACTCGCGAGGGGACCTAGAGGAGGGACGAGAGGAGGGACTAGAGCAGGGACTAGAGCAGGGACTAGAGCAGGGACTAAAGGAGGGACTAAAGGAGGGACTAGAGGAGGGACTAGAGGAGGGAACTCCAGAGGGGACTCCAGAGGGGACTCCAGAGGGGACTCCAGAGGGAACTGGAGAGGGGACTGTGGCAGCTGGGGCCGGAAACCTGGCTGTAAGGTCCGGAGCGGAAGCCTGGACCCTGGCTGTGTAAGCCAGGTAATCCAGTATGGACGCAAAGCTGCGTGGGCCGGTACTGGAGCATTGAGGCATGGCTGCGAGCTTGGCTTTGCGCCTCCTTCTCTTAGCAGCCGCCTGTGGCATCAAAAAAGCTGAATCCACTGGGTCCATCTTTGGTTGGTTCGTAATGTTACGGTAGAGCGAAGGAAGCAGGTAGGACCCAAATGCAGATTAAAGTGAAAATAATTCCTTTATTTCAAGGCTATATATATATATATATACAGGCTGAACAGAACACTCACCGAGGACAAGCCAAATCACAAGACGAACCGACATTGAACACTGGGAGACAGGGGAATTTAAACACAGGGTAACTAGACACAGGTGGGAACAATCAGGGGTGGGGCCAACACTGATGAGCACAGGAGACACACAAGGAGTGACAGGTGAAAACAATCAGACAACTAGACACACCAGGGAACTAACGACGGGAGGAAAAACACAGGGAAAAGCACCAGACAATATACAAGGAGGAAAATACCCATAACCAGACATACAAAACTACAAACGTGACAAAACATGAGAATCCTGACAGTTTCGTTAAGAGTGCAGAGGTCTGACTGTCCTTTTCTCACCTCTGGAGACAGCAAGGTGGCACATACTGCAGGTTGTTGTTCCAAGAACCTCTCGACCATGTCGTATGCACTGTTCCACCTTGTGGCAACATCAGTTATCAGCTTATGATTTTTCAGGCCCAGACATTTCTGTTTCTCTTTCAGATAGTGGTTCGCTGTAGTGCTGCGGTGGAAGCATGTTGCAATCCGTCGGACTCGACCCAGTAGCTTGGAGAGGGTGGCCACTTTAAGCGCCCGCTGGGATGCAAGATTCAGTGTATGGGCGAAGCATTTCACATGAGGACATTTTCCTAATTCAGCTGCAACGATCATATTAGACGCGTTGTCTGTCACCAGCACTACATCTTTGTCTGATAGCTGCCATTCTTCCACTACACCAGACAGTAGCTCCGCAACATGCGCACCTGTGTGAGACTCGTAAACAGCTCTAGTTTGCAGCACATGCGACAAAAACTGCCAGTCCTCGCTGATGTAATGTGCCGTTACTGTTAAATAAGACTCCGTTGCGACAGAAGTCCAGGCATCACATGTTATGGCAACTCTTTTAGCTTGGATCATTGACGCCATTACCTGGGCTTTGGTTCCGTTGTAGAGTGCAGGTATGACATTTTCTGTAAAGTGGCTACGTGATGAGAGCTTATACCGTGGCTCCAGCGTCTTTAACAGGTGGCGAAAACCGGCGTTTTCCACGACCGAATAAGGACATAGGTCCTTCGCTATGAAAGCTGCCACCGACTGGGTGATTGTCTTCGCTTTCTCAGAGTTGGGCGGAAAAGTTGACAGCACCTCATCAATTCTTCGCTGGGCTGGGTCCGCTGTTTTCTTGGTGGCAGACGTTAGCTTCTCACAGTGAAAACGGCTAAGGTGGTTCCTCAAGTTAGTGGTATTTCTACCAAGGTATTTTATTTTTGTGTGACACACTTTGCACACAGCGTGCGACTTGTCCAGTTCATTTGTCCCTTTTAGTTGATAAAACCTATAATGGGTCCAGATGTCTGCTTTCAGAACACTAGGAGCGTTTTTTATTATTTGCACACTGCTTTCGCCTCCCTCCATTATTGCACTACAGTAGCTCGGTAACCCACAATGCAATGCTACGTTGCTCCCGTGACGTTTTTTTTTTTTTTTTTAAATCTTTATTGTTCAGCTGCTGCCGGAAAATCTACCACGTGAATAATCGGTTATCTTCCGTCACTGCATCAAGACCGAATCGTCCACGTCTGCATCGCAATGCATCGTAAAAACGATTATTTTCAACACCCCTAATGTATGTACATTAGGGATGGGAATTTGAAAGCAAATGTATATTCGAATATTCGACCCCCCAAAAAACGGTTAACCGGTTAACCAAAATGTACATTATCCTGTAAAAACCCAATTTTTTTTCAATACATATTGGAAATAAATGCATACATGTTCAAATAAGTGTAGAAACCAAGTCGAATTTGTCAAATGTATTGAACTGGTGATCACAGTTTGACAGCTATAGGCCTGCTTTCATGTGCGGAGGCGATTCACAATCAGCCCAGCTGTAGAGAAGACCCTCTCAGCTGGAACGGAGGTTGCGGGTATAGCAAGGTATATATAAGTTTAATTTGGCATAGTTTGACCTCTACTCTACTCACTAACCTGGTCGAAATATTTCCACACATTACTCCTTTTTGACGCCATGTCTGTGTAGGACTCTTCTTGGAGTGTAAATAATTACCGGACTATGACTGGTAAAATATGTTGAATACCGGCAAAACTAAATCTCTCCTGTCAAAATGTCTAAGTACTTTGCCGCCACACACGGTTGCCAAGCAGCGCTTATTGTTGTTTAGGCTGGCCACTCATGTGTCGCGAGTGTTGACAGGGGGCGGGGGAGCACGCTCATGAACTGTTAGCGACGGAAACTCGCAACGGCTGCGGAGCTCATTTGCGCCACATTTGGGCCTAAGATGAGGTTTGAGTCTGCGTGATCTGCGTGTAGGGAGGGGCAGCAGCCGTATCATTGGCTAGAACTAGCTATATTTGATGGATTTGGGAGTGGCTCCTTATTTTTCATCTAAAGTAACAGACACAGAATCAGCTATTTAGAACAGGGCTGAAATAGAGGGGTTTATGGGATGCTACAATGCATGATCTGTTTGGTATTTCGAGCAAAACACTTCAGAGACATGTTTTGTATATATCTGAGAACTATAATATATTGATGAAAAACAGTATAATAGGGGACCTTCAAAGCATGTAAACATGTCACAGAAATGGCACAAAATACAATGATGAACCTGAAAAGGAGCATACTAGTGCCCCGTTAAAGAGGCTCTAGTTCTATCTACTGAGAATTAGAGCGCAGCAGAATCAGTTTTGGGTGCATCAATGTGTCTCACTTTGAAGCTTTTAAAAAATCTATTAATCACAAAAGGCCAGCTCTATGTGCTTTATGCAAGTCTAACTGATGCACTAACCTACATTTTAATACATGTGCGTCATAGCCAAACTGCAACTAAAAGATCATCCAAGACTACATTTGTTATTTAAAGTCCGCCCCAAAAATCAATGTTTACGCTTAGGTGAAGCAGAGGCGCGGGAAGGTATTTTTAGTGGGGGTGCTGAGGTGCTGGACTCCAGTGAACACTATTACGGGCACTATAAAGCACACACAAAAGCAATCCCCACACGCAAACAGACAGTACACACGCGACTGTTACAATGAAGGCTCGATAATCAGCTCACGGCATATAGGCAGGGGTAAAGTGCTATTTTTTACGAGTGGGGAGCGGACCTCACCTCCTCTAGGGGGGAAGATTTTCTTTTAATATTGAAGTTAAAAGCATCAATCTGGTGCACTTTGAGAGCAACATTAAGAGATCTATGGATACATCTCTCAGCACCCAGATGAAACACAACTGTAATCAGATGTTCTTTTTCTTTATGGATATTTTACAAATCACTCCCCTTTCAAACTGTATTCTTGTTTTACTGCCATATAGTATTTCATAACTGTTTTTCCTTTATTCTCTTATTTTTTTTATAACGATAATGATCATATGAAGGTGTGCCGCGGAAATAATCTTTTGAATAATTTGTGACCAAACCGTTTGAGACCCACTGAGATAACTTAGACTAAAGTTAACTATCTAAACACTCAGAGAGTCCTTTAGCTCACCTGAGCCTCTCAGTCTGACAGGAGAGTCCTCTCCTCCATATTGTTGTGGAACCAACAGCAACAGCTCCGTATGTCCGTTAGTGCAGCTAGCTAACCAGATGCTAATAACACGGTCCCTGCTGCTGGCACCGGTCCCTCTCTCCCTCTCTCCCTCTCTCACACACAATAAATGCGCTATGTCCGCACACGCGCACACACACACACACACACACACACACACACACACACACACACACACACACACACACACACACACACACACACACACACACACACAAACAGAGCCGAGTTTGAATGACACAAGCACACTTTTATTTCCATGCAACTCTCTGATTGGTCTGGTGTCTTGCCTCTGTTGCATTCACTGAACACGGGAAATTACAGTCCTGCCGTCCATAGTGTCATGATGAGGTGCACGTAAAACACGGTTAATGTATTATATTATTGAGGTAGAATTGTCCGGTGCTAAAGAAAAAAATTCGGGGCAGGCCAAAATATTATTTGAACAACAATGTGGAATTTATTGGCTACATATTACACAGATTATGCACAGCGGGAGCAGCAATAACCGTCAAATAATAATTCAGACAGGGGCGCTCCGCACCCCCTGCCTGCCGCTAGGGGGTGCTGCAGCGCCCTCAGCACCCCCCTTCCCGCGCCCATGGGTGACAGTGCCCTCTAATATGGATTTGGACAGCAGAGAAGGAATAAAGTTGATGTTAGTATGAAATGACAAGTCTACACCAGCAAGAGGTTAGAGTGGATGGATCAAGAACTCTTCAGATTTTAACACAGGAAACTGATTTTCTTTTATAACTAATGTCATCATGGCGACAAAGTGCCCTAATCTTAACACATTAGTTAATATCATAAACCCAAACCCATATGTTTTCTTGAAACATTAATTTTTCCAGCAGTGGTTTGTAACAGGTTTGGGTTAGGGTTAGGTTTGGGTAGAATTAGGGGTCATATTTATAGAAAACTGTCATATTTTCTATTTCTATGTGTTGTGGATAAGGGTTTTATCATTTAATTTGAAGGAAATGTTGCTTAGTCCATTGCTTTTAGCCATTCTGATCTGTCTGAATCACCTGGAATATTTATGTCATATCCTTATATTTCATTGTGAAAGGGTGGCTGGCATGTTGTTAATCTTTATAATACATAAATCTGTTTACGTTCCTCATGTTTATTTAGATATTAACATAATGCCTCCACTGAACAGTATTTAATTCTACTAAACCAGTTGAGTTGCATAAACATGAATTTACCACTGCACCATTCTGTAGAAGAGACAGTTTAAACGTGTTAAGGTGAGAAACATTTGTAGATAAGATCATTAAAGATTATTTAGTGTATGAAAACAGTCATGAGATCATATTCTACAAAAAAATATGATTGTGTCATTTAAAGGTGGGGTATGTAATTTTGGAGAAACCAGCTCGAGTGCGCTAGAATTTGAAAATACACAACCGGAAAAAATCTGCCACTTCCTTACAGAGCCCCTCCTGTATGGGATTAGTTTTGTATCATAAAGATAAAGCAACACTTTCTCAGAATAAAGCAAAACTATGAGTTTAAAAGAAAAACAAACTAAGTCAAGCAAAATAAAATAAATTTCAAAAATAAAACTATAAGTTGCAAACAAATCATTTGTGTAATCATGTAAACTATAAGTCTTTTTTCTTTGTTTTAACATAGGTTTTTGTTTGCAGTTCTTTTTTCTTCTTTCTCAATGATCAGACTTTTGCTCTCGCTGCAGCTCTCTCGTTTGCGCTCCCTCATTTTTTGTTTGAGATTTTGACACAAACATCCCAGGTGGGCAGGACTTTCAGGGGTGTGTCCCCATTGGCTACTCAGCTTTTGAGTGACAGCCCACTACACCACAGATCATACAGTGCAACGCTGGTGCAACTCATGCAGCAAACTCCGGAGTCCACTCGGCCACGTTTGTGTTGGTGTCTCCTGGGGGGTTTTCATGAATATATCGGACTTATCTTATGGATTGCAGTGCATTATACTTGTGATGTGTAGTTCATACTTTATTCCAACTTTAAATATTTTAATACCTGAACACACTGCTGCTGTTAAATAATTTCCCAATTTGCGGTAGACACTAAAAGTGTCTGTCTATTTATTTTATAGATTAAAAAAACACATCTATGTATTTTTAAGCTAAAGGTGATACACAATATAAACTGTATACTATTATTTTTCAAAGACATGTTACATTTCAAAAGCATATATTGCTATGTTTAGGACAAACAATTAAAGACTGCTTTAATTGAACAAATTCTGCAATATAAAAGTGGCAGATTTGCTTTATTAAACAGACCAGACCTAGGTTGCATACCAGCTCACATCTTACTATGTTGGTCTGAAGAGCTGAAGCATTCATGGATAAAACCGGTGTTGTTCATTCTATATCCTGTGAGAAAATTATATACATTTAGCATAAAAAATTCGACATACTATTCCTAGCCTGAGGAAGATATGAATAATCAACAGATTTGAATGGAATCTCTAACATTTTCATGTAGAATAAAGACAAAAGAGTGATTATACAAATTACATTTATTGAAATTTTAACCAGAAGATGAAGTCTCAAAGAATATTTTAAATAAAAGGACATAAAACAAAAAGGTGGATAATAATAAAATCTATTAAATGTATATGTAAAGACATCTGGTCAAATGAAATGACACTGAGCCAGTGATAACAGCAACGCCCAGCGTGGATGAAGCTGGTGCAGTTCTTTCTTCCCCTCAGAGGAAGTGGGAAAACGGGATAAGACTCTGGACGCCACGCTGTCTCAATGATCCACACTGTTAATATGAGAGGCAAATAAATGTTTTAGGAAATGAAAAATATGAAGTTAAAAAATAAAACACAGCTCATGGGCAGTCATGGACGGTAGGTTTTCCTACAAAGTTAACTCAGCCTCCATTGATTTTCATATCAAATTAGCGTGTTAATAAAATAAGCTATCATGGCTTATACTTGCATATCTAAACAGAATCATGAAAACCTGTTGGTAGAGTCAGGCACACGAGTCTGTTTGAGTGTGTGCGCCGGTGTCTGAACGCTCACTCACTGCTAGCTATGTAGCTAACTGTTAGGCTACTTAGCTTGCATTGTTATGGATCTAAAGGTAGCAAAAGCTAACTTTCATAGCACAGCTTTACTTCTCACTTAACACAATAAAGAAACAGACTGTATAGCACAAACAACACAAATGATCAATACTTACATATATTTTCACTTGTAGTATTATAATAATTGAAATGCTGGTTCTTCTGGGGGTCTTCTGTCCACGCTCAGCTAGCTACCGCACCACAGCTGCCTGCACTGTACAATCGCTGGAGGACTGGGCTGTCACTCAAAAACTGAGTAGCCAATGGGGACGCACCCCTGAAAGTCCCGCCCACCTGGGAGGTTTGTGTCAGAATCTCAAACAAAAAGTGAAGGAGCGCAAACGAGAGAGCTGCAGCGAGAGCAAAAGTCTGATCATTGAGAAAGAAGAACCAAGAACTGCAAACAAAAACCTATGTTAAAACAAAGAAAAAGACTTATAGTTTACATGATTACACAAATGATTTGTTTGCAACTTATAGTTTTATTTTTTAAATTTATTTTATTTTGCTTGACTCAGTTTTTTTCTCTCTTTTAAACTCATAGTTTTGCTTTATTCTGAAAAAGTGTTGCTTTATCTTTATGATACAAAACTAATCCCATACTCCTCCAACACACACGCACGCGCACATGACCAATGAGGGCACGAGATAAGTTTGTGCACAGATGGAAGGCTGACAGGCAGGTAGGCTAAAATGATTGGTCATTCTTTTTACAGTACTACGGCTTCCACAGATGACATTTTTTTATGGATTTATTGTCAAAACACTTAAAGAGCCTGTGACAGCATCCCAACAACTGTTGTGCAATGAAATATTGGGCTACTAGTAATCTCGAACCGTCAGTTTAAAAAATAAAAAGCGATACCGTTCCGTTAAATATCAATAATTTCGAACATCGCGGGGAAATTCCTTCGACTCATTTTAAAGTTTTGGGGGAAGCCGGAAGTGACGTCAATGCGGGAACGCTTCACTGTGCGGCGAGAGAGCCAAACACGGACAAAGTGTGTTGTCATGCGTAGAAATGGTGAATTACTGAGTTTAGGCACGTTCATAACGTTGTAATGAAGCTGACTACAGTATATTCATATGTGTCAGTGCTTTCATGTCAATTTGGCGACATAAACATAAATGATCGTGGTGAAGATGATGATTAAATTAGGATTAAAAATCGGTAGTGAGAGCTACTGAATTTCCTCCCGTATACATGTGATATAAAAAAAAATCGATTATGTTTGTAGTTGTAAACTCAAGTGGATGAAACTACATTTATTAGTGCTTTCATGTCAATTCGGCGAACATATGATACATTAAATGATCGTGAGGATGATGATTAAAAATCGTTTGTTTGAGCCGGTCTGCATTTCCTGATGAGAAAACAAACCGATGCTTTTTGTAGTTGGAGTACACCAACATGGATTAAACGTGTGTTTTTTTTTACCACAATGTTGGGGAAATTAATGGATAAAATGCACATTATATTTGTATTTTGCCAGGATGCAGTGACACAAATATTTACATATTTACATTTACTATCTAAAGCACCCGCCGCCCCTGACATCCCCACTCCCCCCGTTGACAATTTACTAGCGGTACCGAAGTGGGCCGGTCGAGAGTCCCGGGATGATTTTTAGTCCCATTCCACCACTGGCTACATGACCGTATGATCGCCCATATTGACGCACCTCATTCCTAAACTTCAAACAGATACAACATAAACCGATCCTTCAGCCTCATGAGCTCTCAGACACGTTCAAAATTAAACTGTCATCGCTGTCTGAGCTTGCTGCTGTGTGCGCCGTCGTGCGTTTACATGCAGAAGCTGGGATCCTGAACGGTGCAGCTGGAGCGCTGTGCCCGCAATGACGTCACACATCATTTGGCGGGACTTGAAGAATCCCCGAGAAGATCCAGAAAATTGTCAACATTGAAGGGCAGATTAATGGTTATCAAAGTACAAATATCCAAAATCAGTTCAGTAACGGTTTTCAAGGGGACAATATTTACTCAAATTGATGGGTTTGGATGATGGGGGAAACTCGTGTCACAGGCTTTTTAAGATATTCATTGCTATCGGGATGTCAAGAGCATTCCATGGAATATAACAAAAAGTGTATCTCGAGCCGGTTTCTCAAACTTACCTACCCCACCTTTAACTGCTCAAATTAAACAACACATATTTTGAATGCAAATCGGACTCTACATTAAATTCTCTCTCTCTTTGTATTGGCAGCACGCGGATTGAGTGACAGGAAGCGAAGCTGGCCGGTGGGAATATGATGTGTGAGAGGGGATTCATTAGCACTCTCAAAGGGATGCAGTCATTTATAATTAAATGCTGAGTCTGCTCTATAATAGATGATCAGCAACGAATGTTTTCCCAGAGCCCGAGACAAAAAACAGAGTGGAAGAGAGAAGCAGAAGAAAGAGGATACACGCAGCGTACAACCTTTAAGATGACTGAAAGTAATTACACATAAAAAATATGGTTTATTTCAGAAGAATCGAGTCAGCAGCTGCTACTTCCACTTGAGACTTCAGGATCTTCACCTTTTATCATGAGATAAGACATAATGCTAAACCTCAGTTGTTAAGCCTTGGTCTGCCAAGGCTAAAATAAAAGTTTCTCTCCCACAAACCCCCCCCCACCCCCCTGAAACGCCTCCATCCTTTGTTTATATGCGGCACATAGTGACATTACACTCCTTTAAATCTCTAGTTAAAATCCACCCCTGTTGGGGAAGCTACTTCAGGCAAGATTGCATTTAATATTTATATCAGGAAACATTAATATTGTTGAGTAATTGTTTAAGTCATTCAAAAGTGATTTACAAAGTTTAGAGTGGGTATTCCCTGAAAGCCTAAATCTGTCGACTTCAGATTTTTCAGATGAAGCAGAAGTGAGAGAAAGGATAAAATATCAGAAGAAGAGCAAAATGATTTCTAATTTGACCAGAGTGAGATGAAAGAGGCGAGGATCTTCTTTACAGCCACCGAGGGAGGAGTATAATGGAACAGATGCAAGGTCACCCGCTAAATTGGTAACGCTTCGGCAGCTGTGATGATATTGGTGCTGTCAGAAACCGCATGCAGGGGAACAATAATGCAAACAAAGCATATTTCTGTGAAAAACATTTCTACAGAATGACAAAAATGTCTACAAACACACTCTGAGGGGAGTAATTCAGCACCCAGAGAAGCTTTTATTATTTGTTTTTTGGAAAAATATGTGTACAGTGTGCGTTGATATATTTTTTCCCTCTGTGGTTATTGACTGCAGCCTGCGATGAAATGCTGACTGGCAGCCATAACTCTTTCTCATGCAGCAGGACACAATTCATCGTCCCTCCCCCTCATGTCACATCTCTCTGGCTCCATTCCTCTCACTCTCTATCACCCTCCCGCCTCACCCTCCTCTCTCTATCTTAAATTCATATCGACATGGGAGGAAATGTCAGGGGTTTAAATGTGTCCACAATTTGATTGCTCCTCTCACACATTTATATAAGTGTGGGTAAATTGTGGAAAGAGGACCACCCAGGACAAAATCAACCTGCTGCTGCACGTTCCACCCGTTTGACCTTTTAAAAAGCTTTTCAATCATTTGAAAGTGCATTGAAACCCAGAGTCATCTGTGTTATGTTATTATGGAGTATGTTAATCCCTAAATGAAATGAATTAACTTATATTTTACTGTGGTTAAGACAGATACCTCAGTGACAAATAGCTCGAAACCCTCACAATTTATACTATAACGCGTAGAATAGACACTAGAGCTGAAATTATTATCAAATAAATGGTACATCAATTAACAGAAAATAAATCGATTAATCATTTCAGCAATTTTTTAAGAAGAAATGCAGAAATATAGTAATTTAGATCCTTAAATGTGAATATTTGATGGTAATTTTTGTCAACATGGTTTGAATTTACTTGCGGCAGTGGTACTCGCATACAGAAAGCTTGCATATGCATAAGTACAAAAGTATAAGTTCCAAGTGCTCGCTATGCACAGGGCCGTATCCAGGATTTCCTAAATACCGAGGTCCAAACATGCTAAGGGGGTTCGGGGGATACCCCGCGAGATTTTTGGTATTTTCATGATCTAGTTAGGTGCTTTTGAAGTCCTGTGGGGGGTCACACATTGGATAATATATTGATTTCAAACCATGTCAGTTGCTGACAATGTCAGCATCAGTTATTTTTGAAAGTGTAATGCATAAGAATCAGTTGATTGTTACTATTAATGATCTGGACATGCAGAAGAGGCTAAAATGATCACAAAACATTGTCAACATTCATTTTCCATGTCTCTCCTTTCCATAACCCGCCCCCTCTCTTCCATCTTCTTTAGTCTCTCTGTCTTCTTCCTGTTCTTTACTCTCTCTGTCCTCTACTCTTTCTCTTTGTTCAATCTCTCCCTCGTTATTCACTTTTTGCTCCTTCTCACTTGTCGCTCCTGCCAGTGAATTAAAAGCAATTCAGCAATTTAGTTCATTTCACTTGTTTGTTTGCATTTTATGTTTTATTTAAATCTGTTTTATTTGATTCTCAAAACAGAACAAAGATGTAAGCAAATTGTGTTTTATACAATTGTATGTTATTATGACATCATAACTGCAATAGATGTATGTTGTTTTACAATTATGCGTTTATGCCTATTGTAAATGAAGACTATTGTTATAGATATATGGATGGATGGATGGATGGATAGATAGATGGGGTTATTAAGCCTACATTCTTTTGTGTGACTGTACCTGCAGTTCCTCCCTGACTTCTCTCTCTCTCTCTCTCTCTCTCTCTCTCTCTCTCTCTCTCTCTCTCTCTCTCTCTCTCTCTGTCCTGTCTCTTCCTTACCAAAGCTGAGCTTCGACTGACGTAGTCTTTTCATTATATCTGAGTCAATGTAAAAAGTAAACAATACAATGTTATATCTTCAATGTTTTACTCAAATTGAAATGAAAGAAAAGCATTACAACGTTTGTTAAAAAGGTAATCCTTCTGACATTGGATGAATGTAATTAACTTTAGCTCTCTACTTTATTCACGCAATTTAAACCAAAGTATAGCCTATAGCTGCAATATAAGTTAGTGTGCATGTTGTCGGACGTCCACTGACTAACGTAGAGCGTTCACACAGGATCTGCTACTCATATGGTGTCCTGATGAACAGAAACACAAGCAGCCCGCTGGACTCAGATCTCTAGATACCTTATCAAACCAAATCAAATCAAGTTTTATTTATATAGCACATTTATAAACGATTTATGGTCGAGCCAAAGTGCTGTACATATAATAAAATTAGCATACATTAGAGACACTTTACACCAAATATTACAGCACTGATTGTGCAGAATATCAGTATGAGAAAAAACGATACCCTATGCCCTTAGTGAGGGGTCACTACACTACAAAGGGGGAAATCACTACACTACAAAGAATCCCGTTTAGTGCAATTATTTCACAAGTTTTGTTATACACAGCTCGGATTAGATTCCCGAGGTCCGGACCTCGGTGACCTCAATGGTGGATACGGCCATGGCTATGCATTTCACATTTCAGAATATAACTGACTTTATATTCTGCAGGGTGACTTAATCCATTGTTATACAATTAAACGTATACATTGATTCATATTTTGGTAAAATAATCTGTTGTAAAGTAATTATTATTGTAGCATACATTTGGTGAAGTAAATAATACAATTTTGGTATGATAATGTTGTGTATTGGAAGAATGAAGTAGCATACAATGAAAATACTCAAATAAAGTAAAAAACCTAAAATGTGCACTACTTGAGTAAACATATATATTTACCATCTATTTTTGTGCTGTGGGTTTATGGTCAAATAACACAACAAATCTGAAGACTTTGCCTTGGACTCTCGGAGATTGTGATATGCATTTTTCACTTTTTTATGACATTTAAGAGAAGTGTTTCAGAGAAATGTCAGGAGTGAGATGCAGACAGACACAGGGCAGAAACATAAACTGACTGACAACATTTACACCTTCAGTGTGTGACCGCCTGACAGCTTTGCTAATTGAATTTGAATGGAGAACGCATTATGTTGTTACTCACTGTACAACAAAGTCTCTTTTCGTGTTCCTGTGCTGCTTATACACATTACTTATTAAACCTTGTATTGACATGGCTTTCTTGTGTTAGTTGCATAGCATTTTATATTAGAGGCCGGAGGCGACTATCCTGCCTGACAGAGGGCTATACCTCGACCTGGAATAATGAACAGCTACCATCAGTTTCATAAATCATAGACAAAGGTGGAAGAAGTACTCAAACTTTTACATGAGGAAAAATAGCAATCCTCCAAGAGTAAAAAAAGTCAACATATTATTTGAGTAGATATTTGAGAAGTGAAAATAAAATAAAGCCGACTTATATTTCCAAAAGTAAAATAACTCATGAGTCATTACACAGAAGGGCCCATTTCAGAATTGTATATATATAGTGATTTTGTGTTTTTTGAGATGTGAAATGTAACATTTGTTTAAAAAACAGAATCCAAGTAGATATTTAAATTAAAACACAATCATTTATTCAATTTTCTTTCAAATTAGGTATAGGGAACTGTGGAAAGTCACTGTTGATGTTTGCTGTTTATCCTTATTGTGTTTTGTAAAATATCTGGACCTTCAGGGCAACCATAACTACATTGATCAATGCCAATCATTGGTCTTTACAATATGCTTAGCTTCATTAACTGATGGCAGAACTGGAGTTTACAGTGCATATTCAACTCGATAACTATCCATCAGATGCAAAAAAGCCAATATTAAATCCTATTTATTTTTCAGTTGTATGAGAACGACCCCTTCAGCTGTTTTCAGGTTGAGGGGTCAAATAGTCGGACTGAAAACTGCTGACTTAGATGGATCAGGCTCGGGCTTCCCCAGGGTTTTAACTGTGTGTGTGTGTGTGTGTGTGTGTGTGTGTGTGTGTGTGTGTGTGTGTGTGTGTGTGTGTGTGTGTGTGTGTGTGTGTGTGTGTGTGTGTGTGTGTGTGTGTGTGTGTGTGTGTGTGTGTGTGTGTGTGTGTGTGTGTGTGTGTGTGTGTGTGTGTGTGTGTGTGTGTGTGTGTGTGTGTGTGTGCCATACTTGCCAACCCTCCCCATTTTCGCGGGAGACTCCCGATTTCATAGCCCTCTCCCGGTTTCCTCCCGGGCTCATATTTCTCCCGCATTTCTGACAACATCAGATTTACTCAGGACTGTTTCCACTCGGACTTTAATACAGCTACACCATTGTTTGGTTTCCACGGTAGCGCGTCTCTTTAGTCACAGAAAACAGAACAAAAATCGACAACTCTCTCTACCCTCTGCTCACTCCTTTCCTGTAAAATACAGGTCCAGCCCACCCCCCCCCCCGCGGTGGTTTTGAAATGCTCCCGATTTCTGAGGTCTCAAGGTTGGCAAGTATGGTGTGGGCTCAGTAAGTGTGTACATGTGCATGATTACACACATTTGCAGCAAAGATGAGAGCAGATATGAGATTGCTTTTTCAGTAATCCATCACACCTGCTGCAACGACAGGATCTTAACCCGGAGATTACATTACATTACATTGCATTTAGCTGACGCTTTTATCCAAAGCGACTTACAATAAGTACATTCGACCAGGAAGACACAACCCTGAAGAAAACAGAATCATAAAGTACATCAGGTTTCATAGAGCCAAACATTTCAAGTGCTACTCAACTGGCTATAGATAAGCCAGTCCTTTATTAGTATATAAGTGCTCTGTTAGTAGTTCTTTGTTAGTAACTCTATCGCTCGAGGTGGAGTCGAAAGAGATGAGTTTTCAGTCTGCGCCGGAAGATGTACAGGCTTTCTGCTGTCCTGATGTCAATGGGGAGCTCATTCCACCATTTTGGAGCCAGGATAGCAAACCCACGTGTTTTTGCTGATGGGAACTTGGGTTCCCCTCGCAGCGAGGGTGCAGCGAGTCGTTTGGCTGATGCAGAGCGGAGTGCACGCGCTGGGGTGTACAGTTTAACCATGTCCTGGATGTAGGAATGGCCAGATCCATTCGCAGCATGGTACGCAAGTACCATTGTCTTGAAGTGGATTCTAGTAGTTACCGGAAGCCAGTGAAGGGAGCGGAGGAGCGGCGTGGTGTGGGAAAATGTAGGAAGGTTGAAGACCAGACGAGCCGCTTCATTCTGGATGAGCTGCAGAGGTCGGATGGCACATGCAGGTAGACCAGCCAGGAGGGAGTTGCAGTAGTCTAGGCGTGAGGTGACGAGAGCCTGGACCAGAACCTGCGTCGCTTTCTGGGTCAGCTGGGATTCCTGAGAGAACATGCTAGGATGAAAGAATTGGGTAAGCATGGTACATCATCTAGCAGTCTGCATCCTCCAGTGATAAGGAAAGCATCTTGTAAATTGCAACATGACCTGAGAACAACAAAATTCATTGAAAAATTTCTCGATTTTATAATGGAATCTGGTGAGTTGCTCTCTGGGTGTTGCACCACATTACTCTTCGTGCACATTTGCATTTCCCTTTCTCTCATTGTCTTCATCGACCAAACTACTTTTCTATCATAGAGATAGATTAAAAGATGCAAGCATTTGTAATACTCAAATGTCTTCATTATTATAGGAACACACCACTACGATCATTCTCATCTTGCTTTCTTTGTTAACGACTTCAACTACAAAACTAGGGCTGTCAAAGTTAACGGGATAATAACGTGTTTTTTAATTGTTTTAATCTTAATTACCGTTAGCTGTGAGTAGCCTAATCTATCCCCTCCTGGGGGATTAATTAATGACCTTCACGGCAGCCTTTAACGGGAGAAGGACACTGCACCACATTGTTACTTGACTAAAAAATTAAGCTAATAGCTAACGAAGCTAACAAAGCCAACGAAACTAACGTAAACAGCTAAAGAAGCTAACAGCAAACGGGGCTGCCATCAACATCAACGGACTGGAGCGAGGTGCCAGTTACATAATTGTTGTTTCAACTGTTTTCAGTAAAACTGAGTATTTGGAGAAAGAAAATCAAAACATTATCATGATGTGTTTGAATAATGAACTGTTTATGGTTCAAACATAATCTTGAGAAGCAAGAAAATAAGGCCTTAAATTGTATGAGGAGGTGTTTTCACAGCAATTTAAAATATTTACTAGAGACGGAATTATGGCCAATTACTATGGCTTTAACATACGTGATATATAATTTAAACATAGTGGAAGGTACTAATGACACTTTTTATCCAAGAAAATATTGAAATATTACAATAATTTTATTTAGTTTTTTCATACAAATATCAGTTTTTACTGACCCTGAGGCGGAAGAAATGTTATTACATTTGTTGATCAATACATTTTGGATTGTGGAATTTCATTACAATTTCTATCAACTACTGCATGTCTGTCAGCGTAACATCCCTTATATTAATACCTAGGAGGGTTTCTAGACAATATTTTTGTTGGCTTTTGGAATTAAGCACAGAGAATCTCGAGTGGGAGCAGCCCTTTTGATCCATAAGGAGATGTAGGTTAGAAGCCTGTAATTTGTTTTGGCATGTATTTTCTATTAAGGTTTATGGTTTGCATTTAGATACTTGTTTTATCTTAATTGAAATGTGTACTGTGCCGCTGGACACCCCTTGGGAGTGCACAGACCAGACTGATGTCCTTTCAGTAACCTGGACAACTTTTATTTTATTTGTAGCCTGTTGAACTGAACAGGCTTTCTAAGAAGCACTGTGGGGAAACAATTTGTATTCAACACCATAGATGGAAACATGATGCTTTTTGCTGACTTTGCAGTAAAATGCAAAGTCAGCAGTTTTACAGTGACGTTGACATCAAATCTGAATATGACTTGTTAGTTTGTCACTCAGTAAAACAACACAATAATGCACATTATAATCAGTAATTCTGCATATTCTTATTATATTTATATTTTTGTAAACAACACAACCGTCAACAGTGTGTATAATAGTTAGTTTATGTATCTACCATTATACACCAAAGTAAACTCATAGGTGTTAACCATACCTGGCAATAAAACTGATTATATTCTGATAAATGTATCATACAACATACTTGTATGATTGTTCTACATGGGCTACATTTCAATTTACAGCCATACATTTGCTCTTGTTGCTGTATTTGTTGTATTGAGAGCAGGTTTAATGTGTTAACAGACAGAAAGCAATATCAGTAATTTCAATATATTATCCAATGTGTGACCCCCCACAGGACTTCAAAAGCACCTAACTAGATCATGAAAATACCAAAAATCTCGCGGGGTATCCCCCGAACCCCCTTAGCATGTTTGGACCTCGGTATTTAGGAAATCCTGGATACGGCCCTGTGCATAGCGAGCACTTGGAACTTATACTTTTGTACTTATGCATATGCAAGCTTTCTGTATGCGAGTACCACTGCCGCAAGTAAATTCAAACCATGTTGACAAAAATTACCATATGTGTGTGTGTGTGTGTGTGTGTGTGTGTGTGTGTGTGTGTGTGTGTGTGTGTGTGTGTGTGTGTGTGTGTGTGTGTGTGTGTGTGTGTGTGTGTGTGTGTGTGTGTGTGTGTGTGTGTGTGTGTGTGTGTGTGTGTGTGTGTGTGTGTGTGTGTGTGTGTGAATGGTGCAGTACTTATTTATGTGTCCATTGCGGCATCTAGCTTCGGCAAAGTGCTGCAGTCACTTTTTACCACCACCCCCCCAAACACACACACGCACTAACGCCCTTGTTAGAGCACAGTCTTGCGTTCAGCGCTGCATGCGGCTGAATGTGTCACGGCTCAGCTCCTATAATCCACATTGATTCATGGTGTAGAGAGGAAACAGCTCCCTGGAGAGGAACTCTCAGGGCCGTTGTGTCCATCAGCTGTGTGTCTGAGTTCAGACTTTGTGTCTTTCAGAGAGCTTATTTGTTTCTAGAAGTGTGTGACCAGTTTAAATACAAAAACAGAGAGCAGGTGGAAGGTTTGGAGGTTTGGGAGCATTGTTAGTAGATCAGGGAATGTTTCTTTAAAAGAAAAGCATCACGGTTGGGAGGTTACATGTGTCTATGCATCCGTGGAGAAAGCATATATAATCAATGGTTGGTTAGTAAATGGATGACGTATACAGTATGGGTTGATACATTGATAGATAGATGAATGACCAGATGGATGGTATAGGGATACATTGATGCACAAATGGGTGGATGGGTAGATGGTTGGATTGAAGGCTGAATAAATAAATGATTTAGGAATGGAGTGGTAGATACATTAATGTATGAACCGATAGCTGAGTAATGATGGCTGTGTTATTTGAGAGAAATGGATGGATGACGGTTGATAAGGATATGGGTAGATGGATGTTGAGTGGATGGATGAATGAATAGATGAATATATTGGTGGAATGGATAGGTTTGAGGGCGGATGAGCCAATAGTTGGCTGCAATGATGGTTAGATCAATCAATCAAATCAATCAATGTTTATTTATATAGCCCAATATCACAAATGTTACATTTGTCTCAGTGGACTTCACAGTCTGTACAGAATTTCAGTATGACAATACGACACCCTCTGTTCTTAGACCCTCACATCGTACAAGGAGAAACTTCCGGAGAAAACCCACAGTTTAAAGGGAAAAATGGGAGAAACCTCAGGGAAAGCAACAGAGGAGGGATCCCTCTCCCAGGACGGACAGACGTGCAATAGATGCCGTGTGTAAATTGAAAAGATAATACATTTGCAACATAGGTAGTCCAAATGTTTGGAAATGCATGTGTCTATAATAAGAAGTAGAATCCACAAGGATATCCATCCAGGACTTATGATCCAGGACCACAGCAACAGGGTGATAGGGTGTCTGCCGCCAGAACACAAACTGGAAGCTGATTCCACAAATGTGGAGCTTGATAAGAAAAGGCTCTGGCTCCCATTGTACTTTTAGAGACTCTAGGAACAACCAACAACCCTGCATTCTTGGAACGCAATGCCCTTGTAGGACAGTAGGGTATAATGAGTTCTTTAAGGTAAAATGGCGCCTGCCTATTAAGGGCTTTGTAGGCGTGTGGATCAACGTGTTAACAGATTTTTTATATTCATATTTGAAAGATTTAGTGCCATCTAGAGGTGAAGTTGCAGGCCAACTAAATATCCCTCTCATCAACCCTACTTGACAAGCGCTGCAAAACTTTTGTGGCCTTCAGGTTACGGGATATTGGAAAATGCCCTCTTATAAGTTACTATTGAGCCAAAACAGATGATAAATAGTAATAATAATGAATAATTCATGATAATTTTTCCGTTCCGTGCAACTATAGAAAAATGGTGGTGCATCATGTTATAAATTCCATTTATGCTTATGTATCTGCCTAAATCAAACCTGGACATCTAAGTAGACAATATTTTGGATGGATGGAATGGATGGAATGGATGGATGGAATGAATGGATGGAATGGATGGATGGCATGGATGGATGGAATGGATGGATGGAATGAATCGTTGGTTGGATGAATGGATGGATGGAATGAATGGTTGGTTGGATGAATGGTTGGTTTGGATGGATGCATGGAATGGATGGATGGAATGGATGGATGGATGGATGAATGGATGGAATGGATGGATGGAATGGATGGATGCATGGGATGGATGGATGGAATGGATGGATGGATGGATGGATGGATGGATGGATGGATGGATGGAATGGATGGATGGAATGGATGGATGGAATGAATGGTTGGTTGGTTGGATGAATGTATGGATGGAATGAATGGTTGGTTGGATGAATGGTTGGTTGGAATGGATGGATGGATGGAATGGTTGAATGATTAGATTAGATTACTTTATTGTCATTACAAAAATGCAAGCACAGTGTAACGAAATTTAAGGATGGTCTAACCAGATCGCAAAACAGTCAGTTACATACACACTTATCAGAAGTATATACCAAAAAAGAATGATACAAAAATAAAGGTAAATAGATGGGAAATGTATAAATAGGAATAAATACACAGATAATAATAAATAAATACAGTGAATACAGAATTGCGCTTCAGCACAGCACACGACAACAACTAGGCAGTATGGGACAGCGTGGGGTTCATTGTCAGCAGTCTGACTGCTGAAGGGAAGAAGCTGTGCGTAGTCCTGTTGGTTCTACCCGGGAGGCTGCGGTAGCGTGTCCCAGAGCGGGTGCCACGTAGGGGGACAAACAGTGTATGGTTGGGGTGGGAAGAGTCTCTGATGATGTTTCGTGCCCTTCGCAGGCACCGCTTTTCATAGACTGAGGCTATGGAGGGGAGTGGCATCTTGATGATGCGTTGTGCGATCTTCACCACCCTCTGCAGTGATTTCTTGTCCTTGACCGTGCAGTTACCGTACCATACAGATATGCAGGTAGAGAGGATGCTCTCGATGGTGCAACGGTAGAAGTTTATTAGCACCTGGGAGGATAGGCGGAGTTTTGCCAGTTTCCTCAGGAAGAAGATGCGCTTGTGAGCCTTCTTGACTAGGGCTGAGGTGTTGGTAGTCCAGGAGAGGTCCTCCGAGATGTGGACTCCCAGGAACTTGAAGCTGGTGACCCGCTCAACCTCTTCTCCACTAAGATGGACTGGGGAGTGCGTGCCGTCTTTGTTCCTTCTGAAGTCCACAATGACCTATTTCGTCTTCTTGGTGTTGAGAGCCAGGTTGTTGTTAGCGCACCACTCTGCCAGATGCTCAACCTCTTCCCTGTATGCTGTCTCGTCATTGTTGCTGACAAGCCCGACCACTGTAGTGTCGTCTGCAAACTTAACGATGGTGTTTGAGCCATGTACAGGTTTGCAGTCATGTGTGAAGAGGGAATATAGGAGGGGACTTAACACACAGCCCTGTGGGAGACCAGTGCTAAGGATGAGATTCGAGGATGTGAGCTTGCCTATTCTAACATGCTGGGGTCTGTTTGTGAGAAAGTCCAGTATCCAGTTGCAGAGGGAGGGGTCGATGCCAAGGTCACTGAGCTTGGTAATCAGTTTTGAAGGAATGATGGTGTTGAATGCCGAGCTAAAGTCAATGAACAGGAATCGTACGTATGTGTTGCTCTGATCCAGATGGTAGAGGGCAGGGTGTAGTGCTGTGGAGATGGCGTCATCCGTACTCCTGTTCCGACGATAGGCAAACTGGTAGGGGTCAAGTGTGGGTGGGAGGCATGATTTAAGCCGAGCCAGGACCAGCCTCTCGAAACACTTCATGATGGTCGATGTAAGTGCCACGGGTCGGTAGTCATTAAGGCTTGTTGGAGAGGCGTGCTTGGGAACAGGCACAATGGAGGTGTATTTGAAGCACGTGGGGACTTTTCCTTGGGCCAAGGACAGGTTAAAGATGTCAGTCAGGACCCTGGTCAGCTGCTCAGCACAAGAGCTGAGTACACGTCCGGGGATGCCATCAGGGCCAGCGGCCTTACGTGTGTTTGTCCTGCTCAGTTCAGCATGCACATCTGTGGTGGAGAGTGTGAGGGGCAGATGGTCTGCAGGGAGAGTGGCCCTAGTGGCTACCTCATGATTGACCCTGTCAAAACGAGCATAAAAATAATTAAGCTCATCTGGAAGAGAGGGGTCAGTGGACGGGGGGGAGGCCCGGGTGGGTTTGAAGTCTGTGATGGTCTGTAACCCCTGCCACATGC